>NC_142794.1:9228894-9356394 GCF_049724085.1 Artemia sp. Qi Xiang Cuo | reverse complement strand
ACACATCCAATCAAAATTTTTAGATATCCATTTTGTTCAGCGTATTTGATTTCCAGATAGAAATTATGTTTTTGAGGAGGACACTCCCCCACAGCCCTCAAGGGAAGGGTTCTAAGTAATGCCCTGGGGGCAAATAAAGTTTTTGTAGAAAGCGTTGTCGTAGAAACTTCAAAAAAGGCTCATTCGATTGAAAATTCAAAGGGCTAGTGTCCTTTTTAATAGTCGAAAGGGATTGGAAGGCAACTAGCACCCCTTCCACGCCCACCATTTCCCGAAACACATCCAATCAAAATTTTGAGATAGCCATTTTGTTCAACGTAGTTGAAAGTTCTGGAAATTAGGTTTTTGAGGATGACAACCTCTTCGAGCAGGACACTCCCCCGGCAGTCTTCAGGGAAGCGTTATAAGTTATGCCCTGGGGCCATACAAGGTTTTTATTGAAATCTTTGTCATAAAAACTTGAAAAAGGGCTAATTCGATTGGGAATTCAAAGGGCTAGTGCCCTTTTTAATAGTCAAAAGTGATTTGAGGGCAACTAACCCCCCTCTCACGCCCACCTTTTTCCCAAACACATCCAATCAAAATTGTTAGATATCCATTTTGTTCCATGCAGTTTATAGTTCAGGAAATTATACCTTTGAGCAGGACCCTTCCCCCACAGTCTTCAGGGCAAGGGTTATAAGTTATGCCCTGGGGTCATATAAAGTTTTTATTGAAATCTTTGTCGTAGAAACTTGAAAAAAAGCTCTTTCGATTGGATATGCAAAGGACTAGTGACCTATTTAATAGTCGAATAGTGATTGGAGGGCAACTAACCCCCCTCTCACGCTAACTTTTTCCTCAAAAATGTCCAATCAGAATTTTTAGATAGCTATTTTGTTCAATGTAGTTCAAAGTTTTGGAAATTAGGTCTTTGAGGATGACAACCCCTCCCCCCACAGCCCAAAGGGCAAAGGGTGTAAGTTATGCCCTGGGGGCATGTAAGGTTTTTATAGAAAGCGATGTTGTAAAAACATCAAAAAGGGCTCATGCAATTAAAAATCGAAAGGGCTAGTGTACTTTTAATAGTTTGAAGTAATTTAAGGTCAACTAACCCCCTCTCATGCCCACCATTTCTCCAGACACATCCAATCAAAATTTTGAGAAACCTCTTTTGTTCAACATAGTCAAAAGTTCTGGAAATCAGGTCTTTTAGGATGATAATCCTCCTCAGAGCCTGCAGTGCATGGGTTGTATGTTATGCCCTGGGGGCACATTAGGTTTATATATAAAGTTATTGTAGAAATTTCAAAAAGATCTCATTTGATCGGAAATTAAATTGGTCCTTTATAAGAGTTGAAAGTGGGTAGAGAAAAAATGACACCTCTCTCACACCTACCATTTTCCCAAAACTTATTCAATCAAAGTTTAGAGATATCCATTTTGTTCAACGTAGTTGAAAGTTCCGGAAATTATCCATCGAATAGTGACAAACCCCCCCAGAGCCCCCAGGGCAAAGGTTGTAACTTATGCCCCGGGGGCATATAAGGTTTTAATAGTTAGAGTTATTGTAAAAACTTCGAAAGGGGCTCATTCAATTGGAAATGAGAGGGCTAGTATCCTTTTTAATACTTGAAAGTGATTGGAGGGTAACTAACCACCCTCTCACGCGCACCATTCCCCTAAACACATCCAAACAAAATTTTCAGATAGCCATTGTGTTCAACGTAGTAGGAAATTCTGCAAATTAGGTCTCTGAGGGTAACGACCCCCCCCCCAGTCCTCAGGGAATAAGGTTGTAAGGTATGCCATTGGGGCATATAAGGTTTGTATTGAAAGCATTGTCGTAGAAATTTTAAAAGGGCTCATTCGATTGGAAATTGAAAGGGCTAGTGCCTTTGGTTTCAACTAGGCCTCGTGCAAAGGCGTTGTGACTTGGGGCCACGGAGCAGTGACTGGCCCTAAGCGGCGGGCCCCCTCACGCCCACCATTTTCCCAAACACATCCAATCAAAATTTTGAGGTAGCCATTTTGTTTAACGTAGTTGAAAGTTCTGGAAATTATGTCTTAGAGGATGACAACCACCCTCACAGCCCTTAGGGTAAGGGTTGTAACTTATGCCCTGAGGGCATATAAGGTGTTTATAGAAAGAGTTATCATAGAAACTCAAAAAGGGCTCATTCGATTGGAATCGAAAGGCCTAGTGCCTTTTTTAATAGTTGAAAGTGATTGGAAGGCTTGAAATTTTTATAGTAAAGATCGATTTGGGTATAATGTATGATTTTTGTTGTTGTTGTTGTTTAGACCAGGACACTTCATATCGAAGGAGTTGTCGTAGGAACTTCGAAAAGAGCTTATTTGATTGAAAATAGAAAGGGCTGATACCCTTTTAATAGTCTAAAGTAATTGGAGGGCAACTAATCCTCTTGCCACGCCCACCCTCCCATTTGCCTTTATGTTTAAAAACTAAATGTTGCCTTAAGATTAAATCAAAATGCACTGTGTTAATACTAATTCCCAATAAGGCGTCTCAGCAGTATCCCAAGAACGACTGAGGGTATTATGTTCAAATTTTCGGGGCTACTTCTGCTCTTAAAATTTAACCAACTCAAAATAGCGTAAGTGTATCCAAGCTATCAAAGAAAGTAAGCAGATTTTTTTGCCAATGTTTTTTATTTCAGGTCAACTAGAGGAGTATTAAACTAAAGTAAACACTATTATTCTTGTCTAGATTTTTAAAAGGATGTATGTTGTTAAAAATTGCTGAAAATTTTTCTTCAGCATACAAATAGAAGGCAAAACTATAAATTCTTAAAAAAACGAAAAGATTTAAAGAATTAATTTTTTTTTCCCTGAAAAGACTATGTCAATTTAAAACGAACAGAAATTAACTAAAAAAAACTATTTCCACAAAATAAGTTTTTCAAAGAAAAGTAAAGAACTCCATTAAACAAAAAATAAGCAAAAATAAGATCAAACAATCTACGAAGTGTGAAACTACCGCAAATCAGCATCGATAAATAAATGAAACCCAAAACGAACAGAAATAACAATAAATAACCGAGTCAAACTCGAAACGACCAGAAATTAGCATAAGTTGGGCTCAAAACTCCTATGCCTTCACAAGGCCAGAACATAATTTGCACTTTACTGAAAAAAAGTATAAATGTTTTTACTTTTATAACTTTAATAAATCAAATAAAATTACTATTTTGCATATATTAAATACATAACCTAACCTAGGTACCTTCCCCCCCCCTTAAAGCCCAAAAATCAACAGTTTAAATATAGTTCCCAGAGTGAGAAACCCCTGAATACTTTTTTATACAACGTCAGATAGCGTCAAAACTTTGCTTTTGTCGAGGATGCCTCTGGATTTTCGTGACTGGTTTCCTTGTAGAGGTCCATATAATGGGAAAGTACATTTTAATTAATTTTATATATTTGGAATTAGCATAAAAAGTCAAATCTTTTGATGTATTAATTGTCATCAAAATTCCCTTTTTACAGTTTTTGTTACTATTGGACCGAGTTCTTCCTTAGTTTAAATTTTTTACAACAGACTGCTTCATTGTGAAACAAAAATCGTCAATAATCGTATATTCTCAAAGGAGAGCTTATTCGAATCAGTATTTAAAAATCTAGTGCCTTTTTTTAACTACAAAAGAGAAAACAGCAAAGGAAATTGCCAAACTCCAGTATTTTGGACCATAAAACAGTCATTATATGTATGAGTAAAAATGTCACTGGAGTCTAAAGTGTGCTGCATGACTGGTGAGGGTGCCAAAGCCCCCCCCCCCCTTTGCCTTTGAACCAAGGAGTGTATCCATGTAGTCGACTGCCCAATGAGTGCAGTATTAAGTTCGGAAGCATGATGAATCATAGAGTATGAGTGTGGCATTCCTTTAATGTTCCCTGTAAAAATATATTATCTTTAGAATGTTGATTAATTGTTTAGTAAAGGTGGGGGAGTAGAGTAGGAGTCAGAGAGTTGTTTTTTCCCGAGGAAGTGTATTAGTTGTTGAAGTGTCCCTTTTTTGGGTCATCCTATACACGCTATCATGCGTAGGGCCCTATTTTTATATTTTTAATATTAAATGCAGTTTTGTTTTGTTAGTACTATATGGAGATTTCTATATTGCGTTTTTTTGTGACCCGTTTATTAATAAATAAATAAAAATGATACATTCTCCTTAATGATTGATTTTAATTCTAGGGGATTTGATCGAGGGGATGTTGGAAATTAAACAGTAACTCTAAGCCACGATAACCCAGGGTAAAGCTGGGAATAAGAACTTGACTTTTTTGAAAGCTAGTAGCCTATAACACCGAATGAGATTACAGGGCTTAAATGATATAGCCATATAGTAATAAAAGTAAGTGTTAATTTATTAACGTCACCAAATTAAAAAAAAAAAAAAAAAAAAAAAAAAAAAAATGGGCCGAATGACATATGAAGAAAGTCCTAGCCCAATAATTCGAAAATATTATCATATAGTATGTATTGGGTATGTTTGTGTAGTCTTAGAGTCAGGACTTGATAATTGGTGTATTGTTGGCAATAGTGGAAATTTGTCATCAGATGAAAACTCGGATGGATTTGGATTAGACAGACGTCCTAACCAGCTGCCTCACAATACCATATACAAATTCAGAACGCTTGCTTTGTATTCAGAAGATCATCGGTCCGAATCCTGCTCCTGTAGCAACATATTTATATGATCGTTATTATAATTAAAAGCTTATTTGTGTATATTTTGTGCTCTGGATTCGGAGATATTTGATGAAAGTATAACGCCTAGTCTGGTTAAAAATACCCTTTGCCGCTTTAAAAAAAAGAAGTAAAAAACAAATCCTGGTTTTTTCCCCAGCTTTTGCGGGCTTTTAAATTGCATCCCGGCTTTTGATGAATTTTTCTGTGAAAATATAAGATTGCCAAGTTTTAATCTATAACAACGATACTGCACTTAAAAATTCATAGCAAAAGAATAAAGCTGCACTGTAGGAAGTGATTGATTTGGGAGTGAGTATATACTTGTGGGTCTTAAAAGAGAAATTGATTTGTTGGTTGATTGAAGTGAATGTCGGCATATGAAAGGAAGCATGATGAATGATAGAGTATGAGTTTGACATTCCTTTAAGTTCCCTGTAAAAATATATTTTCTTTAGAATTGTTGATTAATTGTTTAGTAGGGGTGGGGGAGGTGGAGGAGTCATAGATTTGTCTCAGAGGAAGTGTATTAGTAGTTGAAGTGTCCTTTTTGGGGATGGGGGCGTCTCAAACACGCTAATAGGCGTTGGGACCTATTTTGATATTAAGAGGTTATGTTTAGTTTTTTTAGTATTATTTGGATATTTCAATGTTGTGTTTTCTTTTTTTTGTTTTTTTTTGTGTGACCCATTTGTTAAAAGAAAAGAAAGTATAGGAGTTAATTAATTTGGAATGTGTATAGTTGTTTTTGTAGAATTCTGCTTTGATGTTTAATAGAAAGGACGAATAATAAACCGAGATTATTCTTTATTAGCCCCATTAGTGGAGAATGTTAACAACCACCTAAAAACTATATGTTGGTTTGTCAAATTGACTTCATGCAATATACATTATAAATGACTGTCCCTCATGCTCTCTGGGTCTGTAGTAACTGATCCCAATTGCTTAAGGGGAAATTGCTTCGTGGTTCATAAGAAAAATATTGTGTGTATGTTACTATGGTTCACTCACTTCTTTGAATAGGATTCAGGGTTGCCACCGTCAGTAGGATTTTACTAGATCTAGTAAAAAAAAAATCCAGTAAATTTAGAGGATCTAGTAAATTTCTCGAAATCTAGTAAAAACTAGTAAAAAGTCATGATTTATAGTAAACAAAAACTTTTTTTTATTTTCCATGAATTCAGGGAAAAAAATTATCGTAAACATATGACAATTTACAATTTTTGCTTGTCTGTCTCAGAGACAGACAAGCAGTCGCCTATTTTCATAATCAGACACTTCACTTCTGGCGTCTAAAGGTCGACAAAATCAGCTTTCTGTGTATCAAATCTTACCAACTAAAAATGAAGCTATAATGACACTTGGATTTGTGATGATTGGGGATCTATTGGAATCAAAACAAATGCCAACCACCCAAGGTGATTAGGTGAATCTCCTCAGTTTGAAAATTTTTATTGAGTAAAAAGAAGCCTGCCGAGAGAAATTAAAAGTAAGTAGAAATGTAATATATATATATATATATATATATATATATATATATATATATATATATATATATATATATATATATATATATATATATATATATATATAATAATAATAATAATAATAATAATAATTTATTATAAGCCAAAAAAAAACAGGCCATACAGAACAGTATTCTTAATCACACTCCACAAGAAAAATAACATAAATATAAAATTTCACTCATTGATTTCTGCGCTTCATTTACATAATTACATAACTGCCTGATTGATCTTTTTACAGTCGTGTTCATGCTACCCGGGCACACCAAGTTAACACCCTCAAAAAAAATTTACCTTAATATAGAAATTTTCTGGCCCACGGTGAGAAAATTGGCGCCATCCTCAATACCTAGGTTACATCTGGGGCAAGAGTAATCCGCATTTGCATCTGGGGCCACCCTATTTCTTTCAAATACTCTTTTTCTATTCTTTAGTGGCAGGCAATTCGCTCGGATCCGAAACCAAGTCCTCAATGTCTCCCCCGGTAATCCTAGTTTGAAATAATATTCGAATCCAAATATCTCTTTTACATGGGAATAAAACTTCAATGTTTCAGATGTTTTAACTGCCTGGGTCCACATTTGGACTTCCTGGTCTTTTATTCTTTCTACAATCATAGCCAAAAACGACTCACCCTGATCTGAGGGACCTAGCCCCTCATTCCAAATATATGATAATCCTAATCCATCTAAAACATTTTTTATTTGATACGGCCATGATCTTTTACGTTTCGACCGTAGCATCTCCACATAAGCTGCTTTTGCTAACCTATCTTCTGACAGACTTAAAACCTTAAGCCAGTACCGGATCATCTGTGCTAATCTACTCATTCTCAGCGAAAATATACCTAGGTCACCTTTTATAGCCTGATTGTGGGTCGTTACGTGAGGGCCAATTAATCTCTTAAAGTGTTGCAGCTGAATTGACTCCAATTGAAGTGCCGGGTCATGCCCCCAAAGTTCAGCTCCGTAATGGATAGTAGGCAAAACTTTAGAATTAAAAACATATTTCTGCATTTTTAGATCTTTTATACTTGAAAGCCTTGAATTACGTAAAATGGCAGCTGAAACTGCTTTCCCTCTCTTAATCCTCTCTTTTACATGCTCTTTACCTTCTCCATTTTTTTAAAGTGTTACTCGCAAATATTTAAAATTTTCTCTCTCTTTTACTTTTTAAACTTTCTAATAAAACTATACTTTCTGATCATCATTATTAACCCGAGCTCCTCTAAATACCACAATCTCAGTCTTTTTAATATTCAACACTAGTTTCTTTCTATCTAAATATTCTTCTAATATACTCAATAAGATTTGGAGCTCCTCTGGTGACTTGCCTATCAACACCGCGTCATCAGCAAAAAGCAACAGAGATAACGTCAGGTTCCCTAGTGACACTGAAGGGGCCCATACCTTTTTAAAATGGTCAACAATATCATTTATATACAACGTGAACAGCCTAGGCGAAATACTACTACCCTGTTTTACTCCTTTTCTAATTTCAAACGGTGACGATAATCCCTTCCCTAAAACTTTAACTATACCAAATATGTTTCTATACATATCAGCTAGTATCCTAACGAAAAGTCTTGGTAAACCTATCTTTAACAGTTCAAAGCACAGGAAAGTCCTATCAATACTGTCGAAGGCCTTTTCTTGATCTAAAAATGTAACGTACAACCTATTCTTCCCTTTTGCATATTTCTCTACAAGCGCCTGTAGGACTAAGACCCTATCAATAGCATTATATCCATCCCGAAATCCTGCCTGCTCCTCCTTCAAAATACTATACTTTTCTAACCAATGAGATAATCTAGCATCTAGTATTCTTTCTAATATTTTGTTAAGACTAGGTACTAAAGATATCGGTCGATAATTACTGTGATCCGCTGGGTCTCCCTTTTTGTATAGCGTCAAAATACAGGATGTTTTCCACAGCGATAGCCATTCTCCGGAAACCAGAACTGAGTTGAAGGTAGCCAAGAAGATGGGCATAAATAAAAGTTGGAATTGTTTCAAGATCTTTGTCGGGACTCAATCGCTACCAGGTGCTGATCCACCTTCCATGGCGCTTATGCATTCTTCGATTTCTTCTTCTGATGCGGGTTTTATCAGATCATAATCGTGTTCTTTGAGTGGGAAACTGGTCTCATTCTCTGTAATCGATAATTCGTCGCTGAACCAGCAGTTAAACGAATAGTCATCATGAACCGCGTCATTGTAGTATGTAGGCCATGTTTTAGGGTCAGGTACTTTTGGCTGAGCTATGGAAAAACCTTTTTTTTATCATTCTCCAGAAAGATCGCGTATCACTCTTTTCATAAAACTGGATCAGCTCCTCCTTACCATTTTGAATAGCCAGTCTCTTCTTCTGTTTTAAAAGGTGTTTATACTCCCGGCGGACATTTTTAAGCCCTGTTACTAGTCGAAGACTATTTTCCTCTATTTCCTCATCCCTCAAAATCTCTATTTCTTTAATCAATTCTAATTTTTTTTATTCTACACTCCTCATCAAAAAATTCTATATCCTTACAATCTCCTTTATTTCCTAGAACTGGGCCTGCTATTTCATGTAAAAGCTCCGTGAACTCTTCTATCAATCTATCATGGTTATTTATCTTCTCTAAATCACTTAATCTTATAGCTACATCATCCTCTGAAAACGCTTCACTTAATTTAACCTTTTCCTCTGTAGACCATTCCCTAGGTATCTGACGTCTAACATTATTATTATAAATACGACTTTCACTTGAAATATCCCTCATTTGGGGAGCACTCCTTGATCTAATTTCTAAAAATACCTGTAGATGGTCCGATCCTACTAGCTTAAGCACATCCACATTAAGGTAATTCGGATCCCAGCGAATATCCACCAAAACATAATCAATTAAACTTGCTTTAGCCCCAAATACGCAGTTAAACTCACCCCGATTTTTATCCTTTCCAAATCTTCCATTTCCAATCATCAAACCCGATTCTGCGCTTAGTTCCAGCAACCTTCTACCCCATTGATTTATTCTTCTTTTTTCATCCCTGCTAGCTCTGGGAATTCTGTAGACGGCTGGGACTGCTGACGGAATACCTGGAATTAACACATCATTTAATTCAACTTCATCACTAGTATAAGCATTAAAATCACCCATTAATATCAATCTATCATTTTCAAAATTAGCTCTTTTTTCATCTAATTCTTTTACCAACAAATTCCACGTATATTCATTTCTGTACGAGCTATTTTGAGGCGGAATATAAATCGATCCTATTACAATACAAAGTCCATCCCAACATTCTAATCTAATCCAAATAAGATTTTCAGATTTACTTTTCAGCTTTGTATAACTTTTGAAAGACTCATCTTTTATCAACACTACAATGCCTCCAAAATAACGATTGTTAGAAGCTAACTCTCGCGATACACTTTCCACATTAAAACCTCTTACTTTTGGAGTTTCTTTAGGGCAATGCCAGGTTTCAATTAATGCTACAAAGTCAAAGTTTGATAAATCACTTTCCACAGAACTGAACTTATTTTTTATATCCTCTACAGTCCAAGATACAAACCTCAGGGTTTGTGTATGTACTTGTTGAAGCTATTGAGCTCCGTAATCACTCGGGGGGACAGCTAACCGGTAATAATCGTCGCCCCTAGGCCTATTAATACCCATGTACTGCCAAGGCTGTTTTCTATGTGTCTGCCTGAACGGGCGTGTATTTTGTCTGTAAATTGGTGGCTGATCTCCTTCAGTAACTCGGCTTGTCGATGGCTTCTCATTTCTTTGCCGTACATTTCTAGCGGTGCGACTGTAAGTATTATCAACGGGGCTAATCTCGCTACTTTTACGACCTTTCCCTGTTCCTTTTGTTTTCGGCAAGTTGCTGTTTCTTTCAACTATCGTGTTCGTGTCACTTTCATTACCAGAACAGTCCGACTGATCTGAAGGGAAATTCTGGACTGAACTCTGGTTATTTTCATTCACATTAGCAGGATTTAAACCTCTGATCTCTGAGTTACTCTGTGCTGCATTAGGGGCCCTAATTGGGTGGCTTACCGTCATTTCTTTTATTTTTTGACATTCACGGTCGTATGTGTACGTTTTACCTTCAATGATAAGCCTATCGCCTTTGAGCCGCGCATTTTGGCCTTTTATTAGGGCTTGGGACAGCACTGGCTTTAAATTTTTTCTAGTCTCGCGTTGATACGTAGTGTAGTCCGGAGCAACCCCTACGCCGTTTTGTTTCAATACAAAATTATTCCTGAGAACCGTATTTCGTATTTCCAATTCATGCCACTTAACTATTACAGGGCCTGATCTCAGGCGGAAAGCATCCTTCATGTCCCTCCGAGAAAGCTATAGGTTCGGGAGGCACCAGGTAAGAAACTCACAAAGCTCATCCTTCAAACTCGACTGGGATGGACCTGTCACAGGGAAATTGAAAAAAACGAGGTTATAACGCTTTATTTCTGCCTCCAATGAGTCAATTTTCAGTGTAGACTTCCTGAGTTTGTTCCTCATGTACACTAGATCATTTGAAATTTCTGATTTTGTCGTATCTAGCTGTTTACTAAAACTATTCATTTTTGCCTCTATACCGGATAAGCTGTTTGAGAGCTGTGGGATCAAATCCAGTTTAAAGTTTATTTCACGCATAAACTGAGAAATAGCGTCGGGATCTGACGCACCCGGAAGTTGAGGTGGCTGAACCTGATTCCCCTCCATTTCTGATTGCGTATTCAAGATAATTAAGATTGCCTACCTTAATCTCTGTCAGCAATATTCTCCGGCAGTAGAGTTTATTCGTTGCGTCCCGCTTTAGCCCGGGACACAGCTTTGTAGCGCTCTCTTCTTCAGTTGTCAAAGAAATGAATCTTAATCCGGAGACGCTGCTATACTGGGGGGCGTGGCTAACTTCTTCCCGTCCTTGCGCACTGAATTGTGTATATATCCAAAAAAAGGATTTTTGAACTTGTAGGTTTCTGGAATTTTCAATCATACTATGAAAACGAAAGAAAAGAGGAAAAGAGAAAAAAAAGAAAAAAGGAAAAAAGATTTTGAAAATCGTATTAATTATCCGCCTATAGTAAAAATCGATGGTTGATGGAAAAATTTTTTGGAGTATTTAGTTAAAACAGATGCGATCTAGTAAATTTTTCCTCTCCGATTAAGTAAATTCTTCCAGGTCAGGGTGGCAACCCTGGTAGGATTTTAACTATATGGTGGTGTGGGATGATGCCTTGTTAGATTCAAGATAGTTTTCTTTGTGTTGACCATACCTATCTGAAAGAAAGTGCAAACCTGCCAAGGAACACAGCACACTTTCGACAAATATGAGACAACAGAGGAGGTCACCCTTACCAGGAAATATCCCATCGGAATTAATGGTGTACTTTGACTTATTTCAAAAAGTCTTGATAAAATACGCCAACATATCTGAGAATCAGCTTTTCGCGATGTATTTTTTGATCCAAGCTCTAATCCTTATATTATAATTCTTTTAGCTTAGTTGTTTCTGCAAAAGTTACCTCATCGTATTTTAGACTAGATGATTTTACATGAGCTTTAAGTGAAAGTTTTCTTTCGGCTATAATAATACTATAAATTTGTGCTTTCGTAGAAGAACTGAGGACTTATTGATATATTTTACTGTAATAGACCCATCACGGGTCACGGATCTTTTGAAGAAATAAGATGTATTGGATAACGTAACCTTTTCAGGGAGAGGGAATTCAGATAGTGGCAGAGGGCTGTAGAAAGCATTATTTGGTTTTCAAACGCTCATCTTGACGAGTCCTCGCTTAGCTGATCAAAGTAATTTATTTGAGTGGAGGGGAAAACGGGGCCTCTCAGAGGGAATTTTCTACCTCTAGTGATTTGTAACTATTTAGTTATTGTTTGTGTTGCCTAATTAAAAAAATCACTAAATCAGTACATGAATCACTAGATTATTGAAGAAAATCACTAAATAAACCAAAAAATCACTAAAATTTAGTGATTTTTCACCGGGTGGCAACCCTGCTTGTCGGTTATTAGAAACACGCCCAAAGATGACAGAATACATCGAACTTGTATAATTTGGGCTATATATTTGCATATTAGGGGTGGGGGGCGGGTTTTAAGTTAGGTTATGTTTGGTTAGGTTGGATTAGATTAAGTTAGGCTTCCATAATTTTGTTTCTAAAGTATTATTTTATCATCATGTTTTATTACTGTTCATTAGGATTAACCAAACTTCACTTCTTTGGTGTGTTTCCAATAACTGACAAGTAGCCTGTTCGCTATTTTTTGGGTCCAACGGATGTTGAGAATGCGCCTTATATACATATTTTCGAACATGAAAAGTTTCCTTTCAAGGTGTTGGGCTAATTCTAAGTGATGTTTCGGAACCATTGTAAAGCGTCGACTTTACAGACTCAACTTGAGTTGGAAAGGGTACTACTGACTATGCCAAACTGGGGTCAGTTCCTGAAAGCTGGATTTACCTGGCCAAACAGTTCATGCTAATGAACTGTAAATAAGGAGCTTTGCGACTCAATAGTAACCGAAACTCTAAGAAACAGAGTCCTGATAACAATTGATACATTGAAAGAATCGAGTTTTGATGGTTATTCAAAATATGTAAAATTCATCAAATTTTTATGGTACTCAATCAAAAGTTACGAGACTGAGAAAATTTTCCCAATTTTGAAAAAAGGAGGAAAACTCCCCAAAACATCAAGTGATCTTAATAAAAATCACTCCATCAGATTCAGCATACCAGAGAACAGTACTGTCGAGGTTTCAAGCTCCTGTGTTCAAAAATGTGGAATTTTGCATTTTTTGCCAGAAGAATGATCCATGGACGAATTTTTCTTGGGGGAAGGGAATTTTCCATGGTGGGTTGGTGGATTTCCCAGCATTTTAAAAAAAAGATCAGAAATTAAATTTAAAAACAAGATTTTTTACTGAAAGTAAGGAGCAACATTAAAACTTACACCCTCTGAACAGAAACTATTACGTATATGAGGGAGTGCACCAGCACTGGTGCACTGGTGCTGAAGAATAGTAGTATAGTACTTAACCAATGTGGTTTTGTGATGTTTATCATTTCATTGAGCAATCATGATGAGGTTGCTTACGGTTTTCCTGCTAATCAGTGTTTGTGCTTGTGTATTTTCCTTTTATGATAATAAATATAGCCCTATAAACACATATTAATTGTTTTTATGTCACAATTCGATTTTACTTCCCAGAAGTAAGTTCTATTTTTCCTGTGAAGTATATTTTTAATTTTCCCTAATAAATTCTTTTGTACTAGGCTCTCCACCTTCACCTTTTGCCTGGTCCTGTCAGTGTGCCATTTATATGTCGATAATGGGAGTGGAAAAAATCCTGATAACAGGACTCATTCAGCTGGAATTTTGGGATAGCGTTCGAGAGTGGATCTTGTCTCCGATAACGAACCCAAAGCTGGAAATAGCTTTGGTATTACTTATCGTACCTTTTTTTGTTAACGTAAGTTTTTTGTTTTAACGATTTAACTGTTTATTGAAACAGTCTTTCCATTCCATTACGTTTATAGGAAGTATAAGGAGATAAACTAGTAATAAATAAATTTAATTTAAGAGAAAGTAAACAAGAACAGAAAATAAGTTTAAACTAAAACTTGTTCCTTACCTTAATCCTATTCTAATTTTAAATGGGTACTTACGTGTTAGCCTGACAACACTCCAGAATATGGTGGCTCTGAGGTTAGAAATAAGTTGTTGAAGATTATGAATATGATTTTTGAAAAAGGGGAAGTACCTAACGATTTTAGGAAAACCTTAATTAAGCCACTTTATAAGAAAGGTGATAAAAGTGAGTGTGGTAATTATCGAGGCATTAGTCTGGTCTCTGTAGGTAGCAAATTACTTAGTAATATGATACTTTTTAGACTGAGAGATGCCGTAAACAAAGTTTTAAGAGAAGAGCAGTTCGGTTTTAGAAAAGGTAGAGGATGTGTCGACCAAATTTTCACTCTTAGGCTAATAATTGAGAAGTGCCTGAGTTTTCAAACACCTTTGGTCCTCTGTCTTATAGATTATGAACAAGCGTTCAATGCTGTTGATAGAAGAGCTTTAGTAAAGGTTTTATCCTTTTAAGGTATACCAGAAAAATACGATAATGTAATTAATGCTATGTAGGAGAATAATATTGCTGCAGTTATGGTAGGAAATGAGGTTATTAGCTGGTTTTGTATTAAATCAGGCGTTAAGCAGGGTTGGGGTCTATCCTCATTTGTATGGATCATTTTGATGGACTTTGTCTTAAGGAGCACAGGAAAGACAATGGGAGACCACGGAATCAAATGGGGAGGAAAAGTCTCCTGGACTTGGATTATGCTGATGATTTAAGCATCCTAGATGAAAGTGTGAGCAAAATGAATGTAGTTTTAGAGGTTTTGCGAGTTCAGGGTGCTAGAATTGGTTTGAAAATTAATGTTAGGAAGACTAAGTCACTAAGGCTAGGAATAAGTGAAGATGAATAGGTGACTTTGGGTAATGAAAAGATTGATCAGGTGCGCAGCTTCACTTACCTTGGTAGTATTATTAGTAAAGATGGTGGGAGCACTGAAAATGTTAAAAATAGAATAGCCACGGCTCAGGGTGTTTTTTCACAGTTAAAAAAAAGTCTGGAAGAATAGGAAGATAAGTCTGAAAACCAAGATTAAAATATTAAAAGCTACAGTGATGACAGTGGTCAAAGATGGCTCTGAAGCATGGGGGCTCTAACAAGTGAATGTAAATTTGCTAGATATTTTCCATAGAAATTGCTGAAGGATTCTTCTGAGTACCCAGCTGACTAACCGTATTTTAAGCAATAGGCTGTACGAAAAATGTAGTTCAATACCGCTTTCTAGGTCTATAATGAAAGAAAGGTTGAGATGGTTAGGGCATGTTGTGCGGATGCAGGATGACAGATTGCCGAAAATTGTTCTTTTCGGCCAACCATCTAGGGCTAAACGGAAAGCAGGTCGCCTCCGTCTGGGGTGGGAGGACGTCATAAAGAAAGATTTAAAGGAAATAGGAACTTCGTGGGCGGGTGTAAAAAGGGAGGCTTTGAATCGATTGGGGTGGAGGAGGAGCGTGCGTAGCTGTGTTGGCCTCAGGCGGCTTGGTGCTGCGATGAGTTGTTAGTAGTAATAGTCGTAGTTTATGGCGGCCCCCCTTCTATAATTCTTTGTTATAGTTTCAATAATTTTGTTACTAATGTATTATATCTTCATCATATTTTAAGATATTTCATTGGGGTTAACGTAACTTCATTTCTTGAGTGTTGTCGGGCTAACACGTAAGTACCTTTAAATTTTTATAAGCCATATGTAAATAAACGAAAGAGACTCCATGCTTCTTTCGTTTCATTTGTGCACTGTTCAGATTTGTAACCTTTTTATTAAAGTTTTTCTTTAATGCAGCTAGAAACACTTCTTATTTTCTCCCTTTCTTGTTATCAATCTAGGTCATGATTTAAAATAATTATCTCAACTGATTTTAAAAATTAAATATTAGTTGTTTTTTTTTCTTTTGATTTAAGGGCAATAATGAGCCCCAAGGTGGAAATAGGCCTTGGTTCATCATTGATGTCATTTTTTTCTGGTTGTATCTATTCATTTTGGAGTAGTATCCCGGTTTTATTTCCACGAAAATACTCATCAGAGAACATTCTATTTGAAAGAAACTAATTAGTTATCAGGCTACAAGATTTCCATAGTAACAACAAGATATGTGAGAAGATGAGACAAATGAAATATTGTTTTTATGACACGTAAAATAGGTTATTTTATGGATAAGTCTTGACTGACTGCTAGGATCAATTCCCACGGAACTGTTTCAAAATATTCAACTGTAACAAGTACACAGTTATAGGTATATTTATTAATAAAGTCTTGACAAGAATAAATCTCTTCAATAAAAATCTTCGCAATGAATTAACAAAACTCAATTAGAAAGAGAAATTTTTTCCTTAATTTATTTGGAAATGAGTTGGAAATTAATTGGATTTTATAATATGCAAGTTAATGCTTCGATAAAATGAGCAGTATCTAAATTAGCTGAATATATAAGCTTACTTTTATTCTTTTACAAGCGTAATTGAAGTAAGAAGAGTAGAAATATAAATTAAAACCAAAAGAGAAAAATCAATTTTTAAACAAAAAGACAACAATGAAGAATATAGAATTAAGCGAAAAAAAATAGAACATCATCACGACACTACCTGACATCGAGTAGTTCTTCCAGTAGCCACATAATTTGTTTGGATATGTGCCACAAACTTGCCATGCTGGTAGCATGGGGGTCAAATTTAGAGGGGAGGTCAAACCGGATAGCCACCCTTGTCCCTCTTTTGCTCTTTGTTTTAATAAGAGTGGCATATATGCTCTGTATCTCCTATGCCATTTTTTAAGGCAGAGAAAAACGAAAAGTTAAATTCAACCTGATTGGTTCTCATACGACGTTAATGAAACGTTGCACGTTAAGCTGCTGCAACTTTTCATAAAAATAAGAATTAGACCCGATATAATAGATATAATATATAGACCTATATAATTAGACCCAATAAGAGTTAGACCTGATAATTACTCGTGCAAAAATGACAAAGATAGAATGTCAAGAATTATAAGTAGTAAAATAAACTTTATACATTGGGTATTGAAAAAGGGGAGGAAATTCATTTATTTAATATGTTAGTTCTTGCATTCTGGTTTCCGGTATACATCATTGTACACTTCTAAGGTTTCAAAAAGTGCAGTTTAATAAACTCAGGGATACGGAATAGCGTTGCTAGGGTTTTGTAAATTTTCCTACTGAGGTTATTGCTGGAAGACTCTTTTATACATACCAAGAAATATTGGATAGTGCTCAGGATCATGGAAGTGGGGGTTATTAACCTCATAAAAATCTTCCTCTCTTAGCTTCATACGTCATTTAATTCTGCAACCGTAATGTCATTTTCAGTATAATGCCCTCCTCTATATTTTTGTGAATTGGCTTCCCCGCATAAAGCCTGTTAGTTTATTTAGACTAAAGTCTCGCAGGAGATAAAAAGCAATAAGAATGCTAAAAGACGTACATTTGTATGTCTAGTGACTGATCTTGCCTGCAAGTAGCTGGGAGGACTCTTTGGAACTCCAAATTCTGTAAAAAGTAAAAATATCTGTTCTTTGTTTTCACGCAAGAAAGCTTGTGGTAAAATGAATAATTCGACGTAAAACAGTTTATGTCTATATCTTCTGATTGCAGAAGGAATAATTCTTCTAATATGAGTTTTAATTATTTTTGTTTTAAACTAAGAGTTTTTTTCCAATTGAATGTGAGGAGCAACATCAAAACTTAAAACGAAGAGAAATTATTTTGTATATGAGGGAGGCTGTCCATTCCTCAACCCTTGCTCGCCTCATGAAAGGTTTTTAATGCTTTAGAAAAGCTTCTTATTCAAATTAAACAGCCCTTGTTTTTCAGTTACGGCCCTTCTTAAACTATTGTAACAAAAATTCAAACTTTAGTGTAAAGAGCGAGGGATTGAGGAGGGGGTAGCTTCCTCATATACATAAAAAATGCTGTTCGTTTTAATTTTTATTTATGCTCCTTATTTTCAGTTTAAAAACTTGTTTTTGTTTAATTTATGATCGTTTTTCAAATCATTCCGGGAAACTGACCTCCCCTTTCCTTGGAAAATTTCCTCCAGAAAATTCATCAGCTCGAAAAAGTCTTCCCGTGGAAAACTCCCCCCGATCAATTCCCTCCTCGCTGAAAAGTTCACCTGGACACTTACCCTTAAAAAATTCTTCTTACTTTCATCTGAGAAAGTGAAATGACTTGGTTTTTTAATTCAATACCCTTTTATTTTTTAAATGATGATTTGAAACCCCTTCAGTGGAAATCCTTCCATAGAAGGTTGTTTCCGCTGAAAATCCTCCCACGGAAAGTCTTTCCCGGCTTAAAATTTCCCCAGATTAATTCCCTCCCCGTGGAAAACTTTCTCCAGACAATTTCCCGTGGTAACTTTCTATTTAAAAATTTCTTTTTTTTATTTAAATTCCTGATCCTTTTTCAATTAATTCCAGAACTACCCCCCCCCCCCTTCGCTCCTGTGGGAGATTCCCCCAGAAAAATTCAACCTGTGGAAATCCCCCCATCCCAAGTCTCCCCCCATGGACAGTTCCTCTCGCTCAAAATTCTCCCAAAGAAAACAGCCTCATAGAAAATTCCTCCAGACAATCTCCTCTCGTGCTGAAATCCCCCCCCCCTTCTGTAGTCATCTCTCCATATGTAAGATTGAGCGGCCAATGAGAAAGTGAGACAAAATAAAAATAATTCCCTAGATGAGCTCCGGAAATTCCCTCGCATAAAATTTTCGGTGAAAAATTTCACCCGAAAAATCTCCTCATGGAAAATTCCCCCCTCCCCCGGACTAGTTTTCTTGTATTTTTCAATATCCAGCCTATCTTGGTTAGGGCATTCGTCAGGGCATTCTTTGGGGCTTAGGGAGTTCTTATCATCCCATTATGGAGCTATTGAATAAATGGCTATCTCAAAATTTCGATCGGATATCTTTTTGGAAAAGGGGTGTGGAAGGGGGTATAGTTGCCTCCTCCCCCCAATCTTTTGGTCACCTGAAAAGGGAACTAGAACTTTTGATTTCCATTCAGATGAGCCCCCTCTCGATGTTCTAGGACCATTGATTCAATATAATCAACCCTGGGAAAAAAATAAACACGCATCCGTGAACTTTTTTCTGGCAAAAAAACACACAACTTCAGATACGAACTTGAAACCTCCATGGAAAGGTTCTCTGATATGCTGGATCAGATGGTGTAATATTCGTTTAAGATTTTATGACTTTTTGGGGATGTTCCTCCCCTTTTAAAAAAAAAATCCGTTGAATTTTCTCTGACTTTTAGCTTTTGATGGGTGATATTAAACTTAATGAATTTTACACATTTGGAATCAAGTAAAAATCCCATTCTTTTGCTATATTAAATGTTATCAAAGTTCCTTTTTAGAGTTTCGTTTGCTATTGGGTCGAGTCGCTCTTTACTTACTATTCGAAACCGTGAATTGTTCGATTTGACGTTCAACCTTATTTGCATTGTTAATAATGCGAATTCGATTGATATTAAATAAATAAAAAAAAATTCAACTGTAAGTAAAGAGTAACATTAACACTTAAAACGAACAGAAACCATTACGTACCTGATGGGGTTACCCCCTCCTCAACACCTCGCTCTTCACGCCGAAGTTTTTTTTTTAGCAATTTTAATGAATCTTCTTATTGTTCTAATCAAACGAGCCTTGTGTTTCAGGAGCAAAATTCAGCAAATTCAATTTGGGACAAAATTCAAGCTTTATATTAGTAAGCTCTGCTTTCAATTGAAAAATTTGCTATATGTATTGAAGACTTCTTAGTGTGTTTAATATATTGCATTTTATTCATTCCCATGGATTGGTATTTTTTTGTTTTTTTGGGGAAGGCTTATCAACGTATTCTTTTCAAGACGTTGATGAGCATAATTTATGGTTTTATTTCATATCATTTTCTTGCTATTCGCTAAAAATAGCAAGTCAAGAAGTGTGTTGGAACAACCTGACCGTCGTTTTGTTCCCATGAAGCCTAATGGAATTCCACAAAGTTTCACTTGTTATGGCCTCAAAATGGAATTCAATTTCATTTCAATCACCAATTGATACTTTTCATATACTATGAACCACGCAATCTTTTTTTTTCTTTTTTTTTTTAGTAAAAATCAATAGCGAAATAGAAGCCTGTTTTGAAATTGGTTTTACTTGCACATTGACCTCGTAGCATAACTTTGGTATAGATAAAGTCATAATTGTTGATGTCGATGATCAGGACTTTACGTTTATCATAGGCAGCACCCTAGCGCTGTCTAAGAAAAGAACGATGTGGGCACAATGTGTGTTTTTGGTTTTTTCTCCATACCTGGGCACTTCGTATCGAAGGAGCTGTCGTAGAAACTTAGAAAAGGACTCATTCGATTGGAAATGGGAGTGGCTAGTGCCCTTTTTAATAGTCGAAAGGGAGGGGGGCAACTACCCCCCCCCCCCCTCACGCCCATCATAATCCCAAACACATCCATTCAAAATTTTGAGATAGCCATTTTGTTCAGCGTAGTTGATTTCCTGATAGAATATATGTTTTGAGGAGGACAGTCCCACAACCCATGGGGCAAGGGTTTTAAATTATGCCCTAAGGGCATATAAGGTTTTTATAGAAGGCGTTGTCATAGAAACTTCAAAAAAGGCTCTTTCGGTTGGAAACTCAAAGGGCTAATGCCCTTTTTAATAGTCGAAAGTGATTAAGGGCAACTAGCCCCCCCCCCACGCCCATCATTCTCCCAAACACATCCAATCAAAATTTTAGCGTAGATGATTTCCAGATAGAAAATAAGTTTTTGAGGAGGACACTCCCCCACAACCCTCGGGGCAAGGATTTTGAGTTCTGCTCTGAGGGCATATAAGAACGATGTTGGCACAATGTAGGCTACTATACATTGTTTTTTTCCTTTAGAGCAAGGCACTTCACATGGAAGGGGTTGTCGTAGAAACTTCAAAAGGGGCTCATTCGATTGGAAATTGAGAGTTCTAGTGGCCTTTTTAATAGTCAAAAGTGATTGGAGGGCAACTAGCCCCTCACCTACGCCCATCATTCCCCCAAACACATCCAATCAAAATTTTGAGATAGCCAAAATTTTGAGATAGCCATTTTGTTCAGCGTAGTTGATTTCCAGACAGAAAATATGTTTTTGAGGAGGAAACTCCCCCACTACCCCAAGGGTAAGAGTTTTAAGTTATGCCCTGGGGGCATATAAGGTTTTTATAGAAGGAGTTGTAGTAGAAACTTCAAAACAGGCTCTTTCGATTGGAAATATGAAGGGCTAGTGCTCTTTTTAATTGTCGAAAGTGATTGGAAGGCAACTAGCCCTCCCCCCTTGCCCATCATTTCCCCAAGCACATCCAATCAAAATTTTGAGATAGCCATTTTGTTCTGCGTAGTTGATTTCCAGATAGAAAATATGTTTTTGATGAGGATACTCCCCCACAGCCCTCAGGGCAAGGGTTTCAAGTTATGCCCTGGGGGCATATAAGGTTTTTAAAGAAGGCGTTGTCGTAGAAACTTCAAAAAGGCTTATTCGATTGGAAATTCAAAGGACTAGTGCCCTTTTTAATAGTCGAAAGTGATTGAAGGGCAACTAGCCCCTCCCCCCACGCCCATCACTCCCCCAAACTCATCAAATAAAAATTTTGAGATAGCCATTCCGTTAAGCGTAGTTTATTTCCCGATAGGAAATATATTTTTGAGAAGGACACTCCATCACGACCCTCCGAGCAAGGGTTATAAGTTATGTCCTGGAGGTATATAAGGTTTTTATTGAAATCTTTGTCGTAGAAACTTGAAAAAGGGTTCATTCGATTTGAAATTCAAAGGGATACTTTCGACTATTAAAAAGGTCGAAAGTGATTTGAGGGCAACTAACCCCCCTCTCACACCCACCTTTTCCCCAAACACATCCAATCAAAATTTTTAGATAGCCATTTTATTCAACGTAGTTGAAAGTTTCGGAAATCAGGTCTTTAAGGATGACAACCTCTCCCCCTACAGCCCTTAGGGCAAGGGTTGTAAGTTATGCCCTGGGGCATATAAAGTTTTTATTGAAAGAGTTGTCGTAGAAACTTCAAAAGGGCTCATTCAATTGGAAATTGAAAGGGCTAGTGCCTTTTTTGATAGTTAACAGTGATTGAATAGCGACTATCACCCCTCTCACGCCCACCATTTTCCAAAACACATCCAATCAAAATTTTGATATCCATTTTGTTCAATGTAGTTGAACGTTCTGGAAATTAGGTCTTTTAGGATGATAACCCCCTCAGAGCTCTCAGTGCAAGGGTTGTAAGTTATGCCCTGGGGGCATATATGGTTTATATAGACAGTTGTTGTATAAATCATATGCAGCACGATCGCGCTGCCTAAATAAAGAACGGGGACACTCGAGAACGAGACAAGAAATGGGGACTAAGTAAAGAGGAGAACATTCGCACACAACCCTCATGGCAAGGGTTGTAAGTTATGCCCTGGGGGCATATAAGAATGATGTTGGCACAATGTATTATTTATTAATTTTTTCCTTTAGAGCAGGGCACTTCGTATCGTAGAAGTTGTCGTAGAAACTTCGAAAAGCGCTCATTCAATTAGAAATTCGAGGGGCTTGTGGCCTTTTTAATACTCGAAAGTGATTGGAAGTTGACTAACACCCCTCTCACGCCCTTCATTTCCCCAAACACATCCAATCAAATTTTGGAGATAGTCTTATTGTTTAACGTAGCTGAAATTCCTGGAAATTTCGTCTTGAAGGATGATAACCACCCTAACAAACCTTAAGATAAGGGATATAATTTATGCCCTGGGGGCAAATACGGCATTTATAGAAAGTGCAGTCGTTTCTAGAAGTTCTCATTCGATTGGAAATCGAAAGGCCTAGTGCCCTTTTTAGTAGTTGAAAGTGATTGGAAGGCTTGACATTTTTATAGTAAAGATCGATGTAGGTATAATCTATTATTTATTGTTGTTATTGTTGTTCTGACCAGTGCACTACGTGTCGAAGGAGTTGTCTCGGTAACTTTGATAAGGGTTGATTTTATTAAAAATACAAAGCGATGATGCACTTTTTATTAGTGGAGAGGGAATGGAGGACAACTAACTCCCCTTCCACGCCCAACCACCCACGCTAAACCTCCCAATTCTACTCTTAAAATTTAACCAAATTAAAACAGCTTAAGGGTATACAAGCTATAAAATAAAGTAAATTGTTTGCGAATGGTATCAAGTTTTCCCTTTCAGGTCAACAGAGGAGGTATGAAACTAAATTAAACAGTACTATTTGTGTCCAGATTTTTAAAAGGGTGTATGTTGTTAAAAATTGCTGAAAATTTTTTTCCAGCACACATATAGCAGGACAAACTATAAAGTCTTAAAAAATGAAAAGGTTTAAAGTATTACTTTCTTTTTCTCTGAGAAGACTATGTCAATATAAAACGAACAGAAATTAATTTAAAAAACTTTTTCCACAAAATAAGTTTTTCAAAGAAAAGTAAAGAACTCCATTAAAAAAAAATGAGCAAAAATAAAATCAAATAATCTACCAAGCGTGAAACCAAATCAGCATCGATAAATAAATGAAACCCAAAACGAACATAAATTACAATAATTAACCGAGTCAAAATCAAAACGAGCAGGAATTAACATAAGTTGGTCACAAAACCCCTATGCCTTCCCAAGGCCAGAACAAAATTTGCACTTTACTGCAAAAATACAAATGAATGTGCATTGTCAGTTTAATATAGATATACTGATATTTAGTAATCAAAATGTTAATATTTTTGATTTATTTAAGTTATAAAAGTAAAAACATTTATATTTTTTAAGTAAAGTGCAAATTTTGTTCTGGCCTTGGGAAGGCATAGGGGTGTTGTGACCAACTTATGTTAATTTCCGCTCGTTTTGAGTTTAACTCGGTTAATTATTGTAATTTCTGTTCGTTTTGGGTTTCATTTATTTATCGATGCTGATTTGTGGTAGTTTCACGCTTGGTAGATTATTTGATTTTATTTTTGCTCATTTTTTGTTTAATAGAGTTCTTTACTTTTCTTTGAAAAACTTATTTTATGGAAAAAGTTTTTTAATTAATTATACAAAAAAAAACAAGTTTTTTTCAATGAAAGTAAGGAGTAACATTAAAACTCGAACCAAAAAGAAAATTATTTCGTATATGTAGGGGTTGCTGCCCTCCTCAATTACTTGCTCTTTACGATATTTTTTTTAGCACTTTTGAAAAAAGCTTCATATTCTAATAAAACGGCCCTTGTGTTTCAGGAGCCGTTCTTCAAAAAATTTTGACAAACAGTCAAACTTTAGCGTAAAGAGCAAAGTATTGAAGAGAGGGGTAACCCCGTCATATACAGAATAATTCCTTTTCGTTTTGATTTTTAATGTTGCTCCTTACTTTCATTAAAAAAACCTAAGGAAAGTTCCTTTCGCGTAAAACACACCCCCCTCTTCGTAAAACTCCCTCCATACAGTTCTATCTTCCCTGAAAATCCTCCCCCCCATCCCCACCTATAGAATTCCTTACCGACAATTCAGCCCGAAAAAAATTCTTCTTAGCGTACTTCATTTGAAAAGACTAAATTCCAATCGTTTTCTCGATCACTCCAGAAACCCTTCCGTGGAATTTTTTTTCCTGGAAATCCAAACTCGCTGAAAATAACCCCCGGATAATTCCCCGGGAACATCTCCACATGCAAAAATGAGTTGGCAAAGAGAAAGTAAGACAAAGAAAAAGAATTTCGTATAGGAATTCTTTCAAATCACCCTCAGGGTAAAATTTCCCCTAGAAAGTTCACCTCCGTAAATTTCCCTCTCCACGGAGAATTCTACCTATGGAAATCTACCCCAAGTACAAAATCCCCCCCCCAAAAAATAAAGACTACTTTCTAATTATAAATACTATAGATAAACAATGGGCACATTTCGTAGCTTACAGGCCTCTCCCCTTGGACTGTGGGGGTCATGTTACCCCTAAAGACATAGTTATTAGACCTTTCAACTATGCTGAACAAAGTGACTATATCAAAATTTGGATTGAACAACTTTTGGGAAATGAGTCTGGGAGGGGGTTAGTGGCCCTCCAATGTCTTTGGTGACTTAAAAAGGGCACTGAAATTTTTAATTTCCGTTCGAATACACCATCTCCTGATCTTCTAGGACCATTATTTTGATGCGATCACCCTTGAGGGAAAAAAAACGCATAAACACGCATCCGTGATCTTTCTTCTGGCAAAAAAAGCAAAATTCTACATTTTCAAACAGTTCGTGGCAACGAACTGTAAGTAAGGAGCGACCCGGCTCAATGGTAACCGGAACTCTAAAACACGAAATTTTGGTACCAATAGATACATCAAAAGATTCAGATGTTAATTCTGATTTCAAATATATAAGTTTCATCAAGTTTAATCTTACCCATCAAAAGTTACGCGCCTGAGAAAATTTGGCTGATTTTCGAAAAAAGGGGGAAAGACCCACTAAAAGTTATAGAACCTTAATGAAATTCACACCATCATATTCAGCCTATCAGAGGACCCTACTGTAGAGGTTTCAAGCTCCTATCTACAAAAATGTGGAATTTTCCATTTTTTGCCAGAAGAAAGATCACGGGTGCGTGTTTATTTGTTTGTTTTTTTTTGTTTTTTTTTTCTTTTCCCCAGAGGTAATCGTATTGACCCAGTGGTCCTAGAATATCGTAGGAGGGCTCATTGGAACGGAAATTGAAAGTTCTAGTTCCCTTTTTAAGTGACCAAAAAAATGGAGGGTAACTAGGCCCCCTCCCACGCTCAATTTTATTAAAGTCACCCAATTAAAATTTTGAGATAGCCATTTTGTTCAGCATAGTCGAAAATCTAATAAATATGTCTTTTACGATGACTTAATCCCCCACAGTTCCCAGGGAAAGGGCTGCAAGTTATGAACCTTGCCCATTGCTTACATATTGTATTGGTTATTGGGAAGTATACATACATTTTCAGGAAGAATTTTTTTCTGGTGGGGGGGGGTTACTCGGGAGAATCTTTCTGTGGAGGATGCTTCTTTGGGGGAAGGGACCTTGCTATGAAGGGGGCGCCGGATTTCCAAGCATTATTTAAAAACGATCAGAAATTAAATTTAAAAAAACAAGTTTTTTTAACTGAAAGTAAGAAGCAACATTAGAACTTAAAATGAACAGAAATTATTACGTATATGAGGGGGTTCTCCCCCAAGTCAATGCCTCGCTCTTTACGCTACAGTTTTATTTTAGTGCTTTCAAAAGAGCTATCTATTCTAATTAAACGGCCTTTGTGATTCAGGGGTTTTTGAATTAAAAAAATTTTTTAACTTATAACGTAAACAGCGTGGTATTGACTAAGGGGAGAACCCCATCATATACGTAATAACTTATACGTAATAAAAAAAAACAAAAAACAAGCGATACGGCTCAATAGTAATCGAAACTTTTAAAAACGGAACTTTGATGTCAGTAAAAGAATGGGCTATAAGCCCATTATAAGCCCATTCAAAAGAATAGGCTTATAATGCTGATTCTAAATATATGAATTTTATTAAGTTTAGTAATACTCATCAAAGGCTACGATCCTGAGAAAATTTACCTGATTTTTTAAAGAGGGGGGAAACATCTCCTAAATGTGGAAGAATTTTAATGAAAATCACACCGTCAGATTCAGCGTCTCAGAAAACCCTATAACATAGGTTTCAAGCTCATATCTGCAAAAATCTGCAACTTTGTATTTTTCGCCAGAAAAAAAATATAGGCTACGAATATAAAAGTTCGTTACTTAAGTTAATTTGTAAATTACGTCAGAACCAAATTTAGAGATAGCCATTTAGCAAAAGAAAACTGAAATTTATATGCAAATTTTGTTTACTTATTCAATGACGATGAGCCAAAATAAAAGCTGCATTAACTAAAAAACGATCAGAAATTAAATAAAAAAAACAAGTTTTTTAATCTGAAAGTAAGGAGCGACATTAAAACTTAAAACGAACAGAAATTATTCCATATATGAAAGGGACTGTCCCCTCCTCAACGCCTCGCTCTTTATGCTAAAGTTTGACTCTGTCTCACAACTTTATTTTTTAAAACAATAAAAAACTTTAGCGTAAAGAGCGAGGCGTTGAGGAGGGGACAGCCCCTTTCATATACGGAATAATTTCTGTTCTGTGTTTCTGTGTTTAATTTCTACAGTAGGTTTCTCTGACGCGCTGAATCTCATGGTGTTATTGTCTTTCCTTAACTTTTAGGGGATATTTCCCCCTTTTATCGAAAATCAGGCAATTTTTTAGGGTCTTAACTTTTGATTGGTAACACTAAACTTGGTGAATCTTATATATATTTGAAATCATCATAATAAGCTGATTCTTTTGATGTATCTATTGATATGAAAATTCCGTTTTTTAGTTTCGGTTACTATTGAGCCGTGTTATTCCATACTTACAGTTCGTTACGATGAACTGTTTTATGAGATCCAAGGTAAAAACTGTTGCAAGACAAAAGACAAATTGTTATGAAATCTAAGTGAGCCATTCATAAATACATTGCTGTTTGTTAAATAATTAACATCCAGTAGATGTATCCCGTTGTTGTCGGGGATTCGGAAAATATGGTGACGGGATGAATGACTCAAGTTTTAAAAGTGTTGTTTTTTTGCGCTACGGATTTGCACATTGGGAAAGGAAAAATTGCACAAAATTAAATTGCATCTAGTATAAAGTAGAATTGTGGGTTTTGGAATCACCCCTTTATTGCTGTGCAGATGGCATCCAAATCAAATTGTTGGGAATATCTAAGAGATTTTCCAACTCCAAAATTTGAACTATTAGGATCGTGTTACTTGAAATATGTATTCTAAATCTAACGCAAAAACACAATATTTCTAGTCAATTTTGAAAATATAAGTTAAACCCTCCCCCCTCCAAAAAAAGTTTCGCCAATTCGTAAATTAGTCTTAGAAATGCAGGTGGAAAGACTATTTCTGTTTTTAATGCCTTTACGGTTTGTAAATAGGTCTTAAAAACGCAGGTAAAAAAAACTCCTTACTCCCCCTCCGCTTCCCAGAAAATTCTTTTGTTAAGCCCTGCCCTCCTACAGAAATTACTTCAGTACACCTCCCGTCATAAAATGCTTGATACGGTCCTCCGTAAATTTTATTTAATAAACTTATTCTCTAATAACCTTTTAGAAAATGTACTTGATCTTCACAACTAATAAAGTCTATTATTTAATAAAAGTAGAGGGCCGCTTAAATTAAGATTTGAAATCAATGATACTTCCTTCCTTTGCGGTAAAAAATAAGTTTCTTGTTACCCTTCATTGACAGCCTGCCTTTGTCTGTGTTTGGGATTTACTTTCCTCTTTTTTCAGAGTATGGGGCTTCTTGATAAGCAATAATTTCTCCTGGTTTTCGTTTTGACGACTGTCAAGATCAGGAAACGCCTCATTACACACTTCCCCATCTAGCAAAGGCCTTATCAGTTAATGATAATATTTAGATTTATAAGCAGCATTGCCAACGCTTTGAAACAAACTGTACCAGTTTTCCGACTAAAATTGTACTCTTAAAAGATTAATTTGTACCATATGAACATCAGGTTGAAAAATTGCCGGAACAAGAATAACATTTTCGATAAGTGTAAAACATTAACAGATGTCCGAGCCAGAAAGGAGCAAGTAAAACCAGAAGGTTCCGGAATGTTCGTATTGTACCAATCAATTTCCACAAGTATCCCTTTGTATCTGGACCTCTGAATTGCAGCAAAAATGGTAGAATTCTATCCTGTTGGGAAAGCTGTATATAAATAACAGGTAGAACTTCTAATCAAAACGCCGAAAAATTCGGAGGTTTCAACTTAACACTGGAATCCTTTATCAATGAAAAAAAGAAAGGGATAAAAACGGGACTAAAAAGATAAAACGTACAAGATAACAACACAAAATGATGATTAAGTATATAGAAACAAAATATGGAAAATGAAACAACTCTCATCTGAAGAAAAAACTGTTGTCGTTGTTTTGCAAAAGTTCTAATGAAACATCGTGGGTAGTTCTAATTGGCACGTTCTGAGTTGGCACGTTTTATTGTATTAGTATATTATATGTTTATAATAATATAGTTTTTATATAATATAATAAAATAATGTTTAATTTATATTTTAATTTCTTTTGTATTTTATGCGTGCATACGCCTGCATCTTAGTTACAAAGCATTAGTTTTAATATTTTTATAGTGAGTAAAGTCCGCTGTATCAAAAGAAAAATAATTGGTTGCGCTACCTCCGGTAAACTGTTTTAAATGCTCGTCAATGTGTTAGTCAGGGATTTTTAGTTTTTTTTTATGGTTGATGTGTAAGATTTGCTTTGTATTGGAGCCAAATATTAGGAGTATTGTCTGGAGTAAAAAAAAACGTGCCTTTAAGCTTTAAGGCACGTTAAAGGTGTTCAGATTATTATTGGTAGTCACTTTCAATAGTGAAAGAGGTAATTTTAATTTTTGACAAGAGATGTTATAAGTTGCAAATTCCCAAATTTAAATTACCTTTTAATGACGGTTTTGAGTTGAGTTGAATTTTTTTTCGCTCGAGAAATTCGACTAAAAACTGATCTTTTAGATACGCCATAATTGTGATTTTAGAATTACTTTTTTGAATTTTTTGATGAAAATTAAATAGAAATGCGTTAAAGGAGTATAAATTAATCCAGCCCTTGAATAAATAAAAACTTTTGGCAATACATTTTGTCTTGCCATATTTTAACTATCTTTCTTTTGGTATTGATACTTTATCTACGGAGTGATTGTACCTCCCTTTTATTTCATCTTCAATCTCTCTTTCAAATGTGTTTACTTACTTTGAGCATACGTGAGAGTTTTATTTTGGTGTAAAATTGCCAATTAAAAACAAAAAAAATTTTTTAAACACGAAATTTTTTTAAAAGCAGTGTGGTCTAAGAAATTATTTATGCCAATTAAAAAAAAAAATGTCTAATCAATTGAATGGGCTGGGCAGCATTAGATCCCCCTAGACCTTTTGTCCACTCATAAATTTTGAAAATACCTTTTATAGGGTTATTTTCGTCGAAAAACGCCTTTATTGGTTGATTCTTTTAAAAAAAAAAATAAAAAAATCTCCCGTCCATATATTCTGGGAAATACATTTTGCCTGTAAAAGAAAAGAGATGGTTCACCATGTGCTTGTTCTTCATTTAGACAAAGTTTTGTTTCTTTTTACTGTTTCTTGTTTCTTTTAAACTTTATTTTCCAAACTATGTTCTGCAAATATGAGGAAAAGGCCCTTGGTTGTGTTGACAAAGAATAATGCTTTTGCTTAATTTTAGGTATTGATGTTTTGGGTTACAGATAATTTTTTAATGCGGGGTCATCGAGGAAGAAAACGAAGCAAACGTGATTCTAGAAACAGTTTACGACATCAACGTGCCGACAAAGAATCAGAAGACGAAGAAGATAATCCTTTGTTGTCCGGAGATGATGAATTGCTAGGAGTCAAAGAAGACTTACAGTTGCGATCAAAGAAGCTTAGGTCACAGATTGTTTAATGTAAGGTTGACATCAAAGATTGTGAATGCCTAAAGAAGATATAACAGTTTAGAAACACCCTCTCCTAAAAATAAAAAAAAAGATCAAAACTAATGTGAGCAAAGAAAATAATTCAAAGAAAAGATGTTGGTAGCTGCTGAACAGAATTTTTTTTTTACCATAGATTTGAGTTTATGTCGTCCAATTCAAAATTGTAAGTTACAGTTAACGGGTTTATTTTGTCTTTTTCATTCAAGTGAAAAACAAGCAATCATTTGTTGTTGCCAAGGTTCTTATTTTCATCAATATAAGTAATTTTCAGTGAAAACTGGTTCTAAGTGGTTACTAGCAAGTTTCCTATTGTGAGAAACCAGCTGTTATGTCTTTGTTAGTTAACTAAGATCTTTGGCTGGTATATGAAGTTCCATGTCCGCTCTCTGTGATTGCGATTTGATATTAGTCCCATGTTACGCTGAGCAATAGTAATTTAGATCTTGTATTCAAAATGTTAGTGATCATGACGAATTTTTGTGCATTTTCTTGTCAGTTTATATATATATATACATATATATATATATATATATATATATATATATATATATATATATATATATATATATATATATATATATATATTGGATTATTGATTGAATATTTTCGTTTTGATTGAATATTTTCTTATTAATAAAGTTATATATAATTTTGTGAATCACTTTTTTGTGGTTGGGATATAAATAATGGCCAGTACGTTAATGCTTTGCCTCTATCTCCCTTTCTCCATCACTTCTCTCTATTTTATAAAGTCGTATACACATCCCTACCGACCAGTGCGAAATAAGATGGCTTTTATTTTAAGACAAGTTTAATGTTCTTATATATTAATAGTTCTTATTATTAGGGATAAATATGAGAGCTTCGTGGCATAGAACTGGCGATTCACTTACCCCTGGGAAACAGCTTTCTTAAAATCATGCGTATAGACGCGGTATCTTTCGCAAACCTTTTAAACTTTGTTCTATTTGTCAAAAAATTGTTTCTAAATCTGCATTCCACAAGCTTAATTTTAAATAGCAGCTTTAAATCGGTTTATCTCCAACCTGGAGCTTTGATCCAAGACTTTAAGCAATTTAGCGTTTGTTTTCAATGTTAGCCCGAACCAACGATTTCTGGTAACCTTCTTATAGAGATCTTTTAATCACTGGGCTAAAATGCCACAAAAAAAATGTAATGCGAAAGTCATTTATTTCGCGGGTAAATCACTCTGAATCGTCAACAAGTTTTAAGGAAGATTAAGTTCATCGCTATATGAATAAGGATGCCTAAAGTTCGGAAGCCCATGATTATCTGCTAAGGTGAGTGCCGTGAATGCTTCACAGAAGGAGAAGAACGAAGATTGCCCACAATATTAGTTTTCTCAACCTCCTCCTCATCTCTCTATTAGCTTTTCTCTTTATTAGGAGGAGAACCTCCTCTTCTCTTTAAATTTACCTTTTTGCATGCGTTAAATTTTGCTTTAAAGCCTGATACGTTTTAAACAACGAAAGACAATAGGGAGTTTTTTTTTCTATAAGACAGTTGAATGCGAAATTTAAATGAATATTTCGGTTCGATGTCAAATGGCCGTCCTCAGCACAGCACAAACGAAGATATAAAATAGAAACTTGCATTGAAATACGAACTTTAAAACTAAAATCGTTTTTGAAAACTTTAAAAATAGCCCTAGCATCATAACTTCAACAAAGTTCAACCAGGACTGATAGATAAAAAGAGGGGAGTTGATATAAATCATTCAAAGAAAATAAAAATAATTAAATACACGCTTTCAAAGCTAATCTTACTTTTTGTCAGCTGGCCTCAAAGACCTTTTTGTAACGGGTTCATTAGTATTGTCTATTGGTTTTGTAATATATTTTGTAAGATAATCCTTTAATTAAATTTAATTAAAGAATTTAAAGAGTATTCCCCTAAAGCCTTATTTAAAGAAATACGATTAATTTGGGTCTAATCTCGATTGATTCTTGAACCACTTGTTTTATATCCAAGTCATTACTAATGATAGAGGATTTTTCGTGTGGCTGTGTATCTCTGTGGCAAGACAAAAGTATTGTGTGGCTGGGGTTTATATCTGTGGTATGGCTGTTGACATTTCTTAGCCCATTCCGCAAACACATACAACTTCCTCTCAAAACGAAGCCAAGGTTAGGTATCGACTAAATTGATCTTTATCCATTCCAGTTCTCTGCTTTTCCTGGGGATATTCCTTGAATATGTTTTATGATAAAAATTTCATGTTTTATTTAAAAAGAGATTGGTTTTGATACGATGCAAACTAATTTAGTCTTGCAATTGAGCCAAAAAAGCAATTCCCAGGAAAATCAAAAATCTAATCCTTATTTAATCTTACCAAAACTTGAAATCCTTTGAGAAAATATACTGAGCAATCAATTATAAAACTCGTTGTAAAGAAAATACAAACGCTTAAAAAGAATTTGAGTGGTTTTATACAGGGGTTTTACTTCAGTTTGTGGTGAATACGTTTTTCTAGTATTCCAAGTACTATTCTAACCAAACTTTGTTCTCAAAAATAGCTATAGTTTATCTAAAATGCTTTGTTTTTAGCTTCATCTTTATCTTAATGTTCCTTTTTTTTCATTGGCGCAAGAAATAGGTTATTTTACAGTCATGTAATTAAACCTTTTATTTATTATTTTGGTAGTAAGTTTTTATGCATTGCCATTGTTAAATCGTCTGATCTATATTTTGTAATGTTAGTGGAAGCTCCTTTATTCGACAATTTTTTTTTCAGTTTATTATTTCCTCTTTTGTTGAAAGGTTAAATTCTTTCCGGTAAGGAAAAAATATGAAACAGGAAACATTCAGGAGATATATACCCCTCTTGGTCTGTGATAATCTAAAACTAACGGAAGAGGTTCAAAAATAATATATGTGTATTATGATTTACGGTAATGTGTTTTACCAAAAAGTTATAAATTTTTCATTGTAAATTTTCTGACGGAAGAGGTTTTATTTTTTTCTTTACATCTAAATGGGGGATTATTTCATGTTGTAATGCTATTTGTATTTAAAGCAGCCATTTTTATTTCATGTCATGAAATCGCGACACTTATTATTGAATATGTTTTTTAGTTAATAAGTTTACATGGAACAATAAGTTAAAGGGGTCTTATTTAAGCAGAGATTGATCTTGATATGGTGCAAACTAATTTAGTCTTGCAACTGAGCCGACAAAAGCAATTCCCAGGAAAATTAAAAATCTAATTTTTGTTTAATCTAACCAAAACTTTAATTCTAACTCAGATTTAATTGAAAATTTCAGGAACTAATCAATTAAATATTTTATTAGTTTAATAATTAAAAATTCATTGATAACTAGAAATTTCATAGGTTAAAAAAAAATCGATCTAATTTAAAATGAAAAATGCTATCCTGAAAAATTAAGTAAATATGGCTTGTGCTCTTTAGTTTTAGATGGAACAATAAATTAAAGGCACTGGCAAATTGACTGTGACGACTGAAATAAAATTGCAGGATTTAAGACATTTCGTTTGGAATTATCCGACACATTTTATAGATGATACTTTATCAATGCAGAAACTGTTTTCAGACGCATAGTAAAGGAGGGGAAATGGAAACATGAAAAAACGATCTGAAATGAATTAAAAAAAACAAGTTTTTCAACTGAAAGTAAGGAGTAACATCAAAACTTAAGGAACAGAAATTATTACGTATATGATCGGGTTCGCGCCTTAGTCAATGCCTCGCTATTTAAGCCAAAGATTTTTAAGTACTTTCATAAGAGCTATTTATTCTATAATTAACGGCCTTTGTGATTAAGGGGTCATTTTTAAAGAATTGGAACAGAATTCGAACTTTCGCGTAAAGAGCGAGGTATTGACTAGGGGGATGACCCCCTGATATATGTATTAAAAATATATGAATACAGAAGTTCGTTACGTAAGTTAATTCATAAGTTACGTATATTTATTATTAATAAAAAAGTTCGTAAATAAAATTAAAGAACTTTTGAGAAAGCCATTTAACCAAGTAAAAGTAAAATTAATATACAAATTTTGTTTTAATATTTATGTACGGTGAGCCAAAATCAAAACCTGCATTAATTCAAAAACGTTAAAAAATGAAATAAAAAAACAAGTTTTTTTAACTGAAAGTAAGGAGCGACATTAAAACTTAAAACGAACAGAAATTCTTCCGTATATGAAACGGACTGTCCCCTCCTCAACGCCTCGCTCTTTACGCTTAACTTAGACTCTTCCTCACAACTCTAACAATAAAAATTTTTATAACAATAAAAAGGTTTAGCGTAAAGAGCGAGGTGCTGAGGGGGGGCAGCTCCTTTCAGTGGTGGATCCAGAGGGCGAGGGCCCCCCTAGCGTAGTCTAAAGTAGTTTAATTTACTTAATTAACTCAAGTTTGCGTTAATTAAACTTGCTCCTAACGCAAGTTTATCGGATCAACCCCTTTTGCGCCCCCTCAATTTTTTTCGGATCACCTATTTTGTGCCCCCCCCCCTCCTTAACAAAATCCTGGATCCTCCCCTAGCCCCCTTCATATACGGAATAATTTCTGCTCGTTTAGAGTTTTAATGTCATTCCTTACCTTCAGTTAAAAAAAACTTGTTTTTTTATATATTTAATTTCAGAATAAGACTTCTATTGTTCATGCTTAAAAAAAAAAATAATAAAAAGAAATAAATAAAAATAAAGAAATCTGCAAACTCTGGATTCCTACAGTAATGTGGAATGGGAAAAGATTCCACATTTTGTAAACGGTGGTCGTCTGAGGAATCAAAGAAATCCTTTGAGTTTGAGAGCAAAGGGGGGGGGGGCTTTTACTGGCCTGAATGCTCCCTTATCTGGTGACTTCTCTAGTTGAAACCCTCCTAAAAGTTAGCTTACTTAGCTTTACTGGTCATTATTCCTCATTCATGTCCAAGCAATTATAAAACTTTAAATGTTGAGTTATTCTGGGATTTATTTGCCGTTTTTATTTTAAAAGGAACAATGGAAGATCCGAATTATTGTCAATAATATATAAGATATGTTCGTGTGTGATTAAACCTAGCAATGCTACTTAATATGTTGCGGATGAATATTACCTACTTTGTGCATTATAACAAATAAGTGATGAAAATTGTTCCTCGCTTTTGTTCTTGTTCTTACTTACCTCATCTAAATATTAATGTCCACTTAATTTTACTGCTGTTACATTTGTAAAAAGCCGTATTTTGTTGATTTCGTATGCAATAGATTACCTTACCAAGTCCAAATGCTTTGCTAGATTTGACGCTAAGGCTTATAATAAAAAGAAACGCTACCAATTTACAATTGACGAATAGCTGGTAATTAAGTATTTGGAGTAGTAAAGATAAGAATCTTAAGTAAAGTAAAATTTTATTAGTCATTTCAGCGTTTGATTTTAATTTTGTTTTGGGCGAGATAATATATTTTCTCAAAAGTTAGTTTGAACTTTTCCGAAGTAGTTTACTGGTTAGCATCTCTAACATAAAATCTTGAAATGATAAATAAGTGAAAGAGATTTAATAAATAATAATTTTTTTCATAGCACAAGAAATGTTAGTCTTAAGTTCAGAGCAAAGCTTTATTTATTATTTCCAAATAGGTATATCTAATAGTGAAGGGTTTTACTTTAGGAGCTCAGTTTTAAAGTCATGTATTTTGTTGTTTTAACCGGGTTCGCTTTAATGTGTGACACATATGGTAGATGAGGTTGTGAATGTGGTTCTGAGAAGACTGTGAGTTTTTTGCAGTGTCTGTGTAACTGGTAAAATCAACCTCTGAATTATTAAGCATTTTACCAAGGTTGTTCTCTGTGGTAATTTTATTTTACTCTGATCGTTGATACTGGATGCTGTAATGCCCATTTATTTTTCTTTAATCGACGAATGGAAACAACAAACTTTTCAAAGCTGCCTGTCTCCATCAAAATGGGTGATATGACATACTTATGTGGCATCTTTACCGAAAGAAAAGGGAATACTAGAGGAACTGCTCCTGAGGGAGATGGGTCGAGAGAAATTGGACGATATTGGCAGGAGTGCAATGTGTGATTGGGGGCAAATCATCTGACGCTTTATGTATTTTTCCTCCAGATCTCTCTAGGTATCCATTTAGAGATCTATCGACCCAGGCTGAGCTTTCAGAGTCACACCATTGACCCCGTTCCAAACCAAATAACTGGTGCCACCAGGACTCAAATCCCTGACCTCAGAATTTCAAATCCGGAGCGCTAACCACTCGGCTAGGATGGTTTATGGAGATAGGAAAATATATAGTATTCCTCTATGTATTATATTTTGAGAGAAAGGAAACTAGAATGATGTTTCTTTGAGACTTAAATTATAGAATTTGTATTGGGAATTATTTTGAGTGGTTAGATAAACTGCTTTATAAGCCTCTAAGCATCAAATTCTTGTCAGACATGTAAGAAATAGGTGTCACGAAATATGTAGCGAAGTATCTTAAGGAAGCAATTGTTAGACGTGATTTGTATTTATAATGGACGAAATAGGCAAAATCTTTGATAGTGTGACGAAGCAATGAACATGTGCCCCCCTTCTGCTCTCCTTTCTTTGATCACGGTATCCTAAGATCATCCTCGATCATCCTTATCTAAATAATCAAATATTTAATTATCCCCAGCAAATAAAAGCAAAAGTAGCCTCCTTTTCCTTCTGTTTTTTTTTTTTTTTTTTGGCAAAAAATTGTAGTTTATGTTGGTCATGTGGGAGCAATTTAGGAGGGGGCAAAATATTAATAAGGTTAATCATTTCACAGTTTTTCATTTTATGACGTAGAGTATATTTTTGGAAATAGCCGCAACACTTCAGTGTTTTTAAAAACATGAGTATGAGCTGGTCCAACGTTACCAACTTTAAAGGGGCTAGGGGGGGGGGGGGAGTGTTAGTTTCAAAGAAAAAATACCACCCTCTCACCAATTGTTTACAACCTTGCAATTCTCCCCGGTACAAGTTTGTATTTTTCTAACGGTTCCGAGGACTTCGAGTTAATAGTCTTTGCCATGCGGTCCTTTCTGCCACGGCAAGTATCTGGGCCTAATAATGCTTTGCTTTTATGTCACTGGCAATCCATTATGAAAGACAAGTTGGAAATAGGATTGTTTTAATTACTTTTTCTGTCAGTTTGAATCATCTTTCTTTGTTCCCATAGATTGGATGGAAACTTTGCCCTTTTTTCTCTGAAAATTGTCTCATTTCTTATAAGCGCCTCGACTGTTATTTTAAGGAGGGAAATACCACTCAGTGGTTATTCTGAACGAAATCTAAAATAAAAAATAATTCTACGACTCTGTGTCAGACATAGCTGGAAGGGAAAAATAATAGGGAGCAGATTGAGAAATTTTGCTTTTTAAGGATCAGTTCTAATAAAATAATATAATTTATTAAGGTAATCAGTATAAAAAAATGCTATGATAAATTACAATATAATAGTATTTATCTGCGTATATTCTGTTAGATATTTCTTATACTTCCTACTAATTTTAAGATAACTGACATTTTGAAAGGGTTCCAACAATAGCAAAGGAATCGCTAGGATTTCCAAATTTAAAACTATTTTGAAAATAAATAATTCCAAGGAAAAAACGTTTTCTCCTACCGGAATTTTGGCAGATATAAAGTTAAATGTTTCAAAAATTAAATTAAACAGAGCAAAAGAGATGACTTCCCTGAAGTTCTATGGTAAGTAACGTGCTTCAATTCGCTCGTGTACTGCAGTCATTTTTTGTATTAACCAATCATATTATGGATTAAGCGTGTGTTCGAGAGGAAGTATTCTCGAGAGACAAATTGTCGAGACTTTTTAGAACTTCATTGGTTCTTCTCTGTTCTAATATTTAAGTTTTTTCAAGTATATCAATTAATTAAGTAACTTGAATAGGTACATTAATTTAAGTATATTCGTCTTAATAATTAAGTATATTAATTAATTACTTCAAGTATATATCAATTTTATAATATAATAACTAAGTATAATAATTAATTTAAGTATATTAATTAAATAATTTAACTAGGTATATTAATTAATTATTAACGCATTTTAATTTTGGTCAGTATATTAAGTAATTTAGGTATCTAAATAATTAAATATTCAGATATAATTTTTTTTTTTAAATACCTCCTCTATTACCTGGGGTGAATGGTTGTGCTTAAAGTGTTTTTTTCTAGTTTTACCAAATTCCCATGCATAACTGTGAATATATCATTATGTTGTCACAGATAAATTAATATTCTGATACCAGCAGGAGCGGATCAATCGACAAAAGTCGACTGATTCAAGCATATGATTCTAGAAAAAAAAGACAGGATGCTGCTCATCTCAATTTCTTTAACAAAGATCACATTTGGTGACATGTTCACTCTTGAGCATAAGCTGGTTAAAAGTATTTTCTATGAACAATTGATGGTCCAGATTCATCGTATTCCTTTTAATAAATCCATGTCTGTTGGAATGTTGAGGGAGAAGCTAGGATAACTCCACCGATCCATACAGAGTATTTAGCTCAGGCGGGACCATAATTTTGATCTTCATGGTGGATGGTGCAAGGGCAGTTATTTCCTCCTGCATTCTGTCAGAGATGTCAGGGTACATGGTAGTACCATCAGACAAAACGATGTTGGTCTAGAGATCCTTTCTGATGTCGACATCGCATTTCATAATACTTTTGTAGGTAGTTTCATGAATGACACTAGATTCCATACCGAGGGTGGATGGCTGGAATAAAGCTTCTATGCATCTTAATATCTCATTACCAATAGTGATAATCTGACCAGCAGGCAACTCTTAGCTCTTTTCAAGAGACGTTGAGCAGGAGGCAGTTGCTATCTCCTGTTTGACGTCTAAAGTAACATAGCAAAGTTTTTCATTAATATCACGAACGATTTTGCTTTGGGCAGTGGTGGTAAAAGGAGTATCCTCGCTCGGTAAGATTTCCATCAAATAATAGGCCAAATCACGACCAGCAAAATCCAATCTAAAAATAGCATATGGAAGGGATTAATTGATCTGTGATATTTCATTAAAATTAATTACCTATTAATGCTAGTCCTTGAAGGATGTTGTTCTCTGGCAAAACTATTAAATGCCAATTTACCCTACTATGTTCATGAATATCTCTGATTTGTGTAAAGATTCCTATTGATGCTTTGTTAGAATAGCCCCTTTGGATTCGCATTCCACTGGAGTGTCGGCCTTTGAAAGGTCATTGGTCTAAATTGAAACATGTTAAGACCGGTTGACAATGACATTTTACAAACACCATGATTCCCTCTGGTATTTAGGCAGACCCAATGCTGTATGTTCCCCAATTAGTATTTTTCGGAGAGCACAGCCATTGATAAGTTTTTAGCCATGTTCAAATGCTCTATCTTGTTCTGGATTTTATACGAGTGTTCATTGTGGCAAGGCTGTGAGCCTTATATTCTACGGATTTAAAAGTTGTAGCTTAATTTGCATTTTGCTGGATATCGGCGTAATCACAATCCCGTTGTCAATGGGCATCTATTCGTTTGGCTAGTGTTGTAGCCTATCTTATCATGATTCTTTCACATATTAAGACCTTTAAATTGAACTTGGTTGATAGTAGGGGGGGTCAAAAAATAATTACTTAAAAAGCTTAAATATTGAATTAACATGTCAAAAGCTTAAAATATTGACTGGAAGGTGATATTTGCAAGTAAGCGTTTGTTATTAATGTTCAGCAGTACCGTAGCTTCTCTGAGTTAAATATTGATCGTTGACATAACAGTAATTTTCTTGTAAATGTTTTTCAGAAACATTGACACGGATTTCTGGTTGTTTTGCTTTTGTGTTTTATTACATGGTGTTTAGATTATTAGATCATCTAGATTGTCCAGAATGCTCGTACGTTGATATTGGAATATTTTGAACTTCGAAAATGATGGTGAAGAATCATCCTTATTTCCATCCACCTCTTACGAACTCTATCGATCTCTTTCGAACTCCATGTTATATAAAACATAATTTAAAGGTTGGGTTTGAAGTATTATGGTCCCTTCCTGATATGTTTGAAGCACTTATGCCTGAAATAAGTAGTGACTTAATAGTTTTTATTGTAGTCGTTAAATGTTGTTCCAAAACGTATTCTAATGAGATATTTCAGCATTTGTGGAAACATAAAAAGAATATTTTATTACTGTTCTTTTTCATGGGAACAGTGAATCAGATCTTTCATCTGATATATGGTTTTTTGTTTTAGAAAACTTCGCAATAGCTTAAATTTAGTCACAAGTTCCAGAATTCAGGTTTTGAAATTTGCTGTTTTTGGATTTAATATTAAACTGCCCAGTTATTGAACATTGCAAGTCCTGTTTGAATCTTTATTTTGATATGTGACTCAAGAACTAATCTATTAGGACCTAGTGGGCCCCCCTTCATGCTATTCTGAAATTATGGATGCTGAGGCTTTTTAGGACATCAGAAACAGGCGTCAATGTGTATTTGGTCGTCTGGATTTTTTTCAAGGATGTTAGTGATACTGTTAATGTCTGAAGATCATTTTCTGGAAAAAGCTGGGTTAAATATTACCACCAATTGATAAAAAATATTCCAACCTAGTTAAGGACTAAAATATTAGTTACAAATGTGTTTAAATTGAGCTGAACTTCCTGCTTTTCGCAGTTGATTCGCAAAGTTACGTTTAGAAGGATGTTTTCGACTTGATGAAAACTGCACTTTAGCTTTTTGTCTGGGCACAATGGAATATAATTATGCTCTACATTCCATCTAATCCATTATTAATGTCTCAATTTTTTCCAAAGTATTCTGGCTGTGTACTTAGTTGTGGTTGATGGTACCAGATCCAGTGTTTATTTCCAAAGTTGTTATAGAGTTTCATCTATTTTGTGATTATAAATTCTGGAGATTCTCCAGTTTCATCTATTTTGTGTTTATTCTCCAGTGGAGAATAAACGCATTATTGTGAAAATTGCTTGTAAGTGTCTTATTTCCATCTTAGAAAAGAAACTTATAAATGGTTTGTATTAAGTTGCGGGGAAAGCTATACAGGTATTTCTATTTTTTATATAATTTTCTTATGCAAATAAGATGGCACAAACTAAGGAAAACCTCCCTAGTGGCATGGTTCTCTTTGTATCAGCGTGGGTTTCTTTGTAAGTTTGGGCGTTTTCAACTTCTGTTTTGTACACATTGTAGTACGACTTCTGTATTTGAATATTCAGCAAATATTAGAATTACCTTCCCTGAATAGAATGAAATGCAGACTATACAAGACAAAATTTTGTGAGAACAATATTTTGATCATTAGTAATAAGGAATTGCCATGCCTTAAGTGTTGGATTCTACGAATGGGAATACACCTCTCTTAGGAGTAGGCTCGTGCGCAGGAATCTCTGGAGATGGAGGCTTGAGGGAGAGAGGCTTTGGTGAGGGAGAGAGGCTTGAAGCTCCTGTTCTTCCCTTGTGTGTGGGTTCTTCCCTCTTCTTAGATATCAGTAAGCTAAAAAAGAAAATATAAAATGGTCGTCCATCACAAATTCAGAAATAAGTAGTACTTATTGAGTATTGAAAATCTACGCTCCATGTCTGCTTTCTCGTGCTCCAATAAGCAACACTAACTAAATCTCCCAAAAATTGTGGATTACCGGGTGTAAAATTATGACCACATTGACCTCCCTTAGTTGGCATATTTTGGATAATACACTACCTTTTTTTTCTTTTTTATGTTAACATTCATCTTTTATCAATTTAAGGTAGAAGAATTTGCCACAATTATAGCAAATGGTGAGACAAAGCTTTATAGAGTAAGATTTTTATAGGGTAGGAGAAGTATTTTTCTTTTGCACGGGCTATTACATTGGCTATTATCTTTAGACCTACTATTTGGCAAACCAGATTAACAATGCAACTTTTTGCAGAAACCTTTGACCCTAATGTGAGAAAATATAACTAAGAAAATAAAAGCTCATTATGAATTATGTTTTTTTCGTTTTTTTTATTGAAGGTAAATATCCAAGTTGTTGTTGGACCATTCTGTGGGTTTTGATGTTTATGATTTTTCAAATTTCATATATTATAGTGGAATTTCTGTGTCGATATTCGTTATCAGCCGCATACCAAAATAGATATCAAAGGTCGCCTTACAATAGTACGATTCATTCGGGGACTTCTCATGTGTTGAAATTTAGTTTTTGTTATCTGACTACATGGCTCTGGCGTCAGAGTCCACATCACGAAGTAGATTTTTTTTAAGTCAGTGCCACTTTATTGTCTGAAAGACGTATTAAATATTTTACTAGATTCTGTCGGTGTCCCTTGATTTAGAAAAACTAAATCAACGTCTGCCAACACAGACGTGTTTCATCCAAAAAAAGGGTATAAATACAGATCTTATTAGGTGCTCTTCAAATACTTTTATAAAAGAATCTTGCTACAAAAGTACTTAAATGTGGTGCTAGGCGAGGAACTCCTTTCCAAAGACTCTTAGTTTCAATAAGGTATCCTCGTTTTATTATTAAAGCTAAAATTCAATTAGTCCTCTTTTTAACCGGATCAGAAAGCAATTTCATTTCCTTATTTAATCAGGGTAAGTTTGAAATTGCAACTCTCACAAAGGCTTCTTACACGCACCGTTTCTCAAAGAAGAACTCCTATAATTTTTCCCAAGGAGGGTTTGATTCAAATTTGAAGCTTTTACCTATTATACATCTTTTATTTCTTTTCTTGCCCAAGACATCAAACGCTTGTATTATAACTAAATCTTTTCCTAGTTAGAAAATAAAAATGCGTTTATATTTTTTTTTTCATTCTAAATTCATTTATTTGTGCTTGTCTATTTTTTTTTCTGTACGAACTAGAACATGAAAATTCAGTTTCAGCGTTGTGAAAAATATATCAAACACGCACATTTTAATTAAAGAAAAATTCGCAAGGCTCTTGGAACGGTTCATACCAGGCAGTGCCATAAAGAGATGTGGCACAAAGAAAATGTTTGAAAAAGGTGAAGCACCGATTGAGCCCGAGGTAATTTTGATGAAGCTCTTTATAACGAAGGGGATAAGACTAAATGTAAAGAAGCAAATATGATTTAAAAGAAGTGGGTTTACGAATTGCTAGGCAGTAGCATAATTAAATTAAACTGGAGTGCAATATTTGCAAGATGAATTTTCTTTTAATCATATTTAATTCTTACTATATATAATGTTTAATGGCGGATCTTATTAGTTCAGTCTCAGTTTCCCCCCATCACACTTGGGGGGTATCTAAACATGGATAAAAAACGAAACATTTTGCGGCTGTAAAATGATTTTTTAATTTCCAGCACAATGGCTACGAATCTGATGGAAAAATTACAGTTTCTATCACTCATTGAATTTGGAAATATAGCAGCCCTTGACCAAAGACCATGCAACCCTTGGTTACGCCTTGCTGGCGTTGGGTATGCAGGTCTATGGGCGGCTTTGGAATCGTTATTTGGGAAAAAATATTTTAAGATAACAAATTACTTGGAGATTACAGTACGAATTGGGGTCGATGTCATAGACTGTGAAGCTATTGAAGCGTAAAATATTGCAAATTGCTTAAAATAATGAAAATTCCGAAATGTCTTTGTTTTGCTTCTTGACAATAAATCAGTCTCTCTGAAATGTTTTCATTCACGCAAAGCAAGCGTTTTGGCATACTTAAACCTTGACATGTCTATCTTTTTTACAAGCCAATGTAATGGATAAGTAAAACAAGAGAATCTTGAATGACTTAAGAGTTCCACAAATTCTTGGAGAAGAATCTATGTCGATTTTTGTGTATAAATGAGAGAAGCTATTTCAATTTTCTCCAGAGCCCTTAAATCATGTTTATTGTCACTACAAACGACAGAAAGATTTGAATTCAGGAAGAGGATGTGAGGGAAAAGACCATAGAAAGAAAAGGAAGATTCTGTTATTATCCTTACAAACAACTTTGGGTACTTTCGCATTATATGGGCCTTTCTAAAAAGTCAAGTTTGGTTAATGCTAATGAAATAAAATAGGATGAATATATAATAGTTTAGAAACAAATTTGGGCTATATATTTGCATATTAGGGGGGGGGGGGGCAAAGCATAGCATAAATTAAATACGCAACCTAACCTATGTACCTTTTTCCCCATCTAAACTCCAAAAAACAACACTTTAAATATCTTAAAACCACGCTAGACAAAGTATTTCTCTCAGCGGTGTCTTGAATCATCTTGTAAAAACGTCTTTCCGGGTTTTCCAAAGCGTCTCTGCCGTTTGACAGTAGCATTTCTTGTTGAACTTCTTTAGAGAGGCTCATATAAAGGGATTGTACCCAATTTTGTCTAACCTCGTTATAAATGCATGAAAAAAATAATAAAAATAAGTAAAAAAAACGTTGCTCAACTAGTGAGGCTTAAACAGACAGATGGTTCAGAAATGTGTTGTGCACCTCAATGTGTTTTAAAAACTATTAGTTTTGGTGATTATTTTTCTTCAGTGGCACTGATTTCAGCTATTAAAGAGAAGAAAAATTGATTATTAGGAGAATCCTAGAATTTATAAGCACCAATTTGTTAATTCTTGTTGCAAGGCCAAAAAGCTAGATTTTTAGGGAATTTTGTAAGTCAAAGAATCGCCCTATCGTGTCCATGATAAACTTTTTGATTCATGAGGCCAAAATATTTATAATTGATTGGGTGTTGTTGGCGATTCATAAAATTCTGAAAGACTACAAAACACAAAAATTTTTATCAGAGGAAAAAAGACTGAAAGACTGCAAAAGACAAAAGACTACAAAACACAGTTCTGAAAGACTACAAAACACAAAAGCTTTTATCAGAGGAAAAAATCGTCCATGCAAGTGAAATTGCTTATATTGCCTTTGATATTTGCAAAACAAAAGTGATCTGTTTATCTGGCCTCCCCCAGGCCATTCAGCGTGTCCCCAGGTTGCAATAGGGAAACACCCAACAGATTTGTAGGGTACTTCCACAGGAAGCACACACCAAGGGGGGGACCTTGTCCCTAGGGGCCCATAATAGAAACCGGGACACCCTCGCCCGTGATCGCAAATACAGGCGGAGAAGGAAGAAGGCCCCTCAAACGTACACTCAAAAGGGCTCAATTGTTTGTCCACAAGTCCCATGAGTTGCAAACCTTCTCCAGCAATGGGTTAAATTGCATGGTGATGCAGAACACCATCGCGGGAGGATGCTCTATAGGAGAATAACTGTGACAGTGTGTAAGATCCAGATTTATGGACAGCGGCCTCTGTAAAGAGTTGCATCGACCCTTCTAGGGTACCTGCAAGACTCTGTACGTTGCGGTAAACTCTATTCCAAATTGAGGATTGGTGTCCCTAGAGAAAATTATAGCCTATTAAACGACACAGCATTTGCACGGGAGTATTACTTATGGACAATTCTTCTGGGATTGGTATGTTTTGATGGGCGTCTTTGGGCTGAAAAACCTCTTCCTAGCTAATTTATCTATTACGGGTTGCCTCCCCGTAGTAGCATAATATTTGTATGCATGAATATATAATGAGTCGGAGGTAATAGGCTTGTGATGCAGGATTTCGACTCTTGTTGGTAGAAGAGCATCACCAAGTGCTGAAAACCATGTTGTGACCAAGATGGGCCCAGGATTGCACAAAGCCTCCATTCATCAGAACTTCTTGCTATCCGGTTCTAAGCCGGCTTAAGCACTTCGGTGTAGACTTTAGAAGATATGTGATCCCCGTCCTACACTGGTATCCGGGATCATTGCTTTTCCTGAGGCGAAAATAATTTCAATGATTTAAAGAACATGGAAATTGGAACTTGGAATGTTACGACATTAAAAAATGACTTTCGTATCGACATTTTGACTGACGAATTCAGACGATTCGAACTGGATTTATTAGGAGTTTCAGAAAATCATATCTAAGGGGTATGAAGCATGAAACTAGGTGATATAGAATTTGTTTGCTCAGACAGGAGGGGTGGGATACATAGACAGAAAGTAGGGCTCAAGATGAAAAAGAAAGCTGCTAAGTTTTGTTTAGGCTTGGAGGGTATTAATAATAGAATACTAATTGCTCATTTTATGACTAGAAAGTTCAGGGTAGCTTTTATAGTAGTATACGCCCCTGTAGAACCGACTGATGGAGATACTAGTGACTCAGATGAATTTTACTTACAGTTACAGGAGCAAATAGACAAGGTCCCAGGTAGAAATATGATGTTATTACTGGGAGATTTTAACGCCCAGGTTGGTAGAAATAATGATAGATGGTATCCCAGCTTAGGTAAATTTGGTGTAGGAAAAGAAAACAGTAATGGATACAGACTTTTGCAATTTTGTAGGTATAACAATCTAGTTATAGCCAACACGGTGTTTAGTCATAAAATGGCTAATAAGTTAACACGGTATTCACGTGATAGTAAGACAGCAAACCTTATTGATTATGTTACAGTAAACCGAAGACTGGCAGGATCAATACAAGATACTAGGGTATATAGGAGTTCTGTTATTGATGTTAAAAGTCAGGATCACCATCTAGTAGTTTCTAGGGTTAATTTAAAGCTGAAATATCGGAAGGGTAATTACCTCCAGGGAAGTTATGATGTTAGTAGACTCCAGGATGAGAATTTGAGAGAAACTTTCCAGGAACAGTTGAATACTAAACTTGAGAGTTTAAAATTTGATAATGTGGAAGATGGTTGTAATCATTTTAGAAAAATAATTTGTGAAGTTGCTGAAGGTGTATTAGGAAAAAAAGCTAGAACTGCAGCTAAGAATATTAGTGAAAAAGCTTTATCTTTAATAGAAAGGAGAAAGGACTTGTACAAGAATTATCTGAGTGATAGATTGCATGAAAACAAAAGAAATGTAAGGAAAGTGGAGAAAGCATTGAAATATGAGCTAAGGAGGTGTGAGGTAGAAGCCATGGATAAAATTGCCGAGGATTTAGAAGATGCAGCTAGACGGCATAATAGTAAAATATTGTACTGGCACGTTAACAAATTGAGAGGTAGTAGTCAATCGGGACTTGTCCCAGTTAAAGATAGGAATGGGGTGGCAATTAGCGATAAGGAAAAAGCTAAAGCAAGATGGGCCGAACATTTTGAGAACTTGCTTAACCGAGATAGAGTTGCAAGAAAAAATATAGAGGAAAATGAAAAAGTTTGTGATACCTTGGATGTGAAGGAAGATTTGTTTTGTGAGGGAGAATTAGCAACAGTACTAAAAGGATTAAAAAAAAATAAGGCTCCAGGTGCTGATGGGGTAATAAATGAGTTTCTTAAATATGTTGGCTTTGAGGTTAGAAATAAGTTATTGAAGATTATGAATATGATTTTTCAAAAAGGGGAAGTACCTAACGATTTTAAGAAAACCTTAATTAAGCCACTTTATAAGAAAGGTGATAAAAGTGAGTGTGGTAATTATCAAGCCATTAGTCTGGTCTCTGTAGGTAGCAAATTGCTTAGTAATATGATACTTTTTAGACTGAGAGATGCCGTAGACCAAGTTTTAAGAGAAGAGCAGTGCGGTTTTAGAAAAGGTAGAGGATGTGTTGACCAAATTATCACTCTTAGGTTAATAATTGAGAAGTGCCTAAGTTTTCAAACACCTTTGGTCCTCAGTTTTATAGATTATGAGCAAGCGTTCGATTCTGTTGATAGAAGTGCTTTAATAAAGGTTTTATCCTTGTATGGTATACCAGACAAATACATTAAAGCCATTAGTGCTATGTACGAGAATAACGCTGCTGCGGTTAAGGTAGGAAATGAGGTTAGCAGCTGACTTTGTATTAAATCAGGAGTTAAGCAGGGTTGTGTTCTATCCCCCTTTATATGGATTATTTTGATGGACTTTGTTTTAAGGAGCACAGGAAAGGCAATGGGAGACCACGGAATCAGATGGGGAGGAAAAGTCTCCTGGACTTGGATTATGCTGATGATTTAAGCATCCTAGATGAAAGTGTGAGCAAAATGAATGAAGTTTTAGAGGTTTTGCGAGTTCAGGGTGCTAGTATTGGTTTGAAAATTAATGTTAGGAAGACTAAGTCACTAAGGGTAGGAATAAGTGAAGATGAAAAGGTGACGTTGGGTAATGAAAAGATTGATCAGGTGGGCAGCTTCACTTACCTTGGTAGTAATATTAGTAAAGATGGTGGGAGCAATGAAGATGTTAAAAATAGAATAGCCGAGGCTCGGGGTGTTTCTTCACAGTTAAAAAAAGTATGGAAGAACAGGAAGATAAGTCTGCAAACCAAGATTAGAATCTTAGAAACTACAGTGATGACAGTGGTCAAATTTGGCTCTGAAGCATGGACGCTCCGAAAAGCGGATGAAGATTTGCTAGATGTTTTCCAGAGAAATTGCTTAAGGATTGTTCTGGGTACCCGGCTGACTGACCGTATTTCAAACAATAGGCTATACAAAAAAAGAGGCTCAATACCGCTTTCTAGGTCTATAATGAAAGAATGGTTGAGGTGGTCAGGGCATGTTGTGCGGATGAAGGATGACAGATTTCCGAAGATTGTTCTTTTCGGTGAACCGTCTAGGGCTAAACAGAAAGCAGGTCGTCCCCGTCTGGGGTGGAAGGACGTCATAAAGAAAGATTTAAAGGAAATGGGAACTTCGTGGGCAGGTGTAAAAAGGGAAGCTTTGAATCGATTGGGGTGGAGGAGGAGCGTGCGTAGCTGTGTTGGCCTCAGGCGGCTTGGTGCTGCGATGAGTTGTTAGTAGTAGACACCTACTTCCCTGGAAATGAAAAAAAAATTCTACCGTTCTATGACGGAGATGAAGATATCCATATTTAGTGAAACTTACAACATTAGACTTCAGTTTTTTTCCATTAAATGGAGCAGAATTTTCTTTTTAATGTTCAGGAAAGACTCGCATTGGATTTTCAAGGTATCAAATCCCGCTCTAAATGGAGAAACTTAATTTTTAAATTTTAAATTTCGTGAAAGGCTAAAGAGGAGCTCGATGGACAATTAATTAATTAATTAATTAATTAAAACATAAAAACAGCCAAATTAAAACTTTGAATTTGTATGCCTGCCTTTCTTCTTATTTTGATTATTGATTAAGCAAAACTTTTCCACAAAGTAAATTTTCCAAAGAAAAGTAAAGGACTCCATTATAACCAAAAATGAGCAAAAATAAAATCAAGTAATCTACCAAGCGTAGATTATGTTATTAGCGTATAATTTGCACTTTACCGAAAAAATTTAAATGTTTTTATTTTTATAACTTTAATAAATCGAATAATATTAACATTTTGATTACTAAATATCAGTATATGTATATTAAACTGACAATGTACATTCATTTGTATTTTTTTCAATAAAGTTCAAATTATGTTCTGGTTTTGGGAAGGGATAGGGGGTTTTGAGCCCTACTCATGTTAATTTCTGCTCGTTTTGAGTTTGACTCGGCTATTCATTGTAATTTCTGTTCGTTTTGGGTTTAATTTATTTATCGATGCTGATCTGTGGTAGTTTCACACTTGGTAGATTATTTGATTTTATTTTTGCTCATTTTTTGTTTAATGGAGTTCTTTATTTTCTTTGAAAAACTTATTTTGTGGAAAAAGTTTTTTTTAATTAATTTCTGTTCGTTTTATATTGTCATAGTCTTTTCAGGGAAGAAGAAAATAATACTTTAAATCTTTTCGTTTTTTTAAGACTTTATAGTTTGGCCTGCTATTTGTATGCGGGAGAAAAATTTTCAGCAATTTTTAACAACATACACCTTTTTAAAAATATGGACACAAATAGTAGTGTTTAATTTCGTTTCATACCTTCTCTAGTTGTCCTGAAAAAGAAAACTTGATACCATTCGCAAAACAAATCTGTTTAATTTCTTTGATAGCTTTGATACACTTACGCTATTTCGATTTGGTTAAATTTTAAGAGCAGAAGTAGCCCCGAAAACTTGAACATAGTACCCTCAGTCGTTCTTGGGATACTGCTGAGATGCCTTATTGGGAATTAGCATTAACGCAGTGCATTTTGATTTAATCATAAGGCAACATTTAGTTTTTAAACATAATGGGCAAATGGGAGGGTAGGCGTGGGAGGGGGACTAGTTACCCTCCAATCACTTTCGACCATTAAAAAGGGCATTAGCCCTTTCTATTTTCAATTCAATGAGCCCTTTTCGAGGTTCATAAGACAACTCCTTCGATACGAAGTGCCCTGGTCTAAACAACAAAAAAAACAAACAAAAAAAAACGTAATTAAACATTGTACTCCCATCGATTTTAACTTTAAAAATGTCAAGCCTTCCGATCACTTCCGGCTATTAAAAAGAGCACTGGGTCTTTGAATTTCCAGTTGAATGAGCACTTTTTGAATTTCTACGACGACACTATCTGTAAACACCTTAACTGATCCCAGGGCAAAAATTACAACCCTTGCCCTGAGGGCTGTGAGGGGGTTGTCATCCTCAAAGACCTAATTTCCAGAATTTTCAACTACGTTAAACAAAATGGTTATCTCAAAATTTTGATTGGACGTGTTTGGGGAAATGGTAGGTGTGAAAGGGGTGCTAGTTACTTTTCCAATCACTTTCAACTATTAAAAAAGGCCCTAGCCCTATCAATCTCCAATCGAATGAGCCTTTTGAAGTTTCTGCGACAATGCTTTCAATAAAAACGTATATGCCCCCAGGGCATAACTTACAACCCTTGCCCTGAGGGCTGGGGGGTTGTCATCCTCAAAGACCTAATTTCCAGAACTTTCAACTATGTTGAGGAAATTTGCTTTTTCAAAATTTTTATTGGATGTGTTTGGGGAAATGGTGGGCGTGAGAGAGGGGTTAGTTGCCCTCCAATCACTTCCGACTATTAAAAAGGGCACTAGCCCTTTCAATTTCCAGTCGACCGAGCGTTTTTTGGAGTTTCTATGCCAATGTTTTCTATAAGAACCTTATATACCTCATGGCATAAATTAAAACCCATGCGCTGAGGACTGTGAGGGGATTGTCATCCTCAAAGACATAGTTTCTGGACTTTTCAACTACGTTGAACAAAATGGCTACCCCAAATTTTGATTGGACGTGTTTGAAGAAATGATGGGTGTGAGAGGGGTGTTGTTTATCATCCAATCACTTTCGACTATTAAAAAGGGCACTAGCCGTTTCAATTTCCAATCGAATGATTCCTCTTTGAAGTTTCTACGACAACGATTTCTATAAGAAAAACCTTATATGCCCCCAGGGCATAACTTGCAACCCTTGCCCTGAGGGCTCTGGGTGCAGTGTCATCCTCAAAAACATAATTTCCAGACTTTTTAAGTACGTCGAACAAAATGCCTATCTCCAAAATTTGTATTGGATGTGTTTGGGGAAATGGTGGGTGTGAGAGGGGTGTCAGTTATCCTCCAATCACTTTCGACGATTAAAAAGGGCACAAGCCCTTCTAATTTCCAATCGAATGAGCCCTTTTTGAAGTTAGAACAACATCACTATCTATAAAAACCTTATATGCCCCCAGGGCATAAATTACAACCCTTGCCCCAAGGGCTATTAGGGGGTTATCATCCTCAAAGACCTTATTTCTAAAACTTTTAACTACGTTGGAATAAAAATGGCTATCTAAGAATTTTGATTGGATATGTTTGGGGAAAAGATGGGCATAAGATGGGGGCATTTGTTGCCCTAACATCACTTTCGACTATTAAAAAGGGCACTAGCCCTTTGAATTTCCAATCAAATACACCCTTTTTCAAGTTTCTACAACAAAGCTTTCAATGAAAACCTTATATGCCCCCAGGGCATAACTTACAACCCTTACCCTTAGGACTGTGGGAGGAGTTTCATCCTCTTAGATATAATTTCTGGATCTTTCAACTACTTTGAACAAAATGACTATCTCAAAACTTTGATTTGATGTGTTTGGATAAATGGTGAGCGTGGATAGTTGCCTTCTAATCACTTTTGACTCTTAAAGAGGGCCCTAGCCACTTCAATGTCCCATCAAATGAGCCCTTTTTGAAGTTTCTACTACTACACTTTCTATAAAAAAAAACCTTATATGTCCCCAGGGCATAACTTACCACCCTTGCCCTGGGGACTCTGGGGGGTTGCCATCCTCAAAGACCTAATTTCCAGAACTGTCAACTACGTTGAACAAAATGGCTATCTCAAAATGTGGATTTGATATGTTTTGGGAAAAGGTGGGCATGAGGGGGGGGGGGATTAGTTTCCCTCCAATCACTTTCGACTATTAAAAAGGGCACTAGTCCTTTGAATTTCCAATCGAATGTTTCCTTTTTGAAGTTTCTATGACACAGCTTTCTATAAAAACCTTATATGCCCCCAGGGCATAACTTACAACCCTTGCCCTGAGGGCTGTTGGGGAATGTCTTCCTCAAAAGATAATCTCTATCAGGGAATCAACTATATGAAACACTGTGGCGGCAACACGACTTGTATTGAATGCATTTAGGGGTTAGAGGAACGTGGAAGGAATAGTAATCGCCATACCTTCGTTCGTAACTCATTTACAGGGTCCTAGACATCCCGGTTTTCAATCTAATGAGACCTTTTCGAAGTTTCTGCGAAGACTCTTTTAATACGAAGCACCCTGGTCTAAGACCAAGAAAAAAAATACATTGTGCCAACATCGTTCTTTACTTAGGGAGCGCTATTGCGCTGCCTATGATTACTTAAGTTTGTTTTTTAACTAATTTTTGTTTTATTTAGCAATTATTCTTATTTGTCAGTTTGCCCTTGGAAACCATATTAATGTTAAGCGATGACCATTTTGTGAGACAAAAAAGACCATTAGCGAAGGAAGAGTCACTCATGGCTCCGTTTAGGAGTAGAATGGAATATTATGAAATCCAGATTTGGATCCAGGCTCTAAAGAGGTCAGAGACGTCGACATTTTATGTCGACTTTGGTCAATTTGGTTTTGGGTTCTAAATATTACCTTAAATTAAATTTACCGTCCGAAATATTTATTGATTTATTTATTGAACGCCCATCATTCCCATAACATGATAAAATGGAGTAAAAAAAATAACAAACGAACGAAACAAAAACAAGTGAACAAGAAACCAACTACAGCACTAACTTAGTATGTTGTGAAGCGTTATTTGTGGTATTTGGGGGTTGTAGTCGTAGATGCCTTTATTCTCCCTTTATAGGGGACATAAACTCTGGCCCTAAGGTAATTGAACTTTGGTAGCGTGCCTTAGGCTATGACCGAACTAATGAGGCGAACCGACTGAGTATGTTCGAGAGGCTAAAAATAGATCGTAGAGAGTTCGTCTAAAATACAATACTTTTATTCATTTACCATATAACAAAATCGGATATATTCTAGCTACTGGGACTGGCTGTCCCAAGTAGCCCACAAGTCTCAATAAAACAACAATAAAATATAAATAAGATACTTAGACACTTACGATTATAAGGCAAGGTCCCAAAGTATTGCTAAAACAACGGACCAGAGGTCAGTCCGGCATATAGTTAGTCAGAGATTTCCTTCCGATAAAATGTATCTTGTATACATTTCTATCAACCACACCTTTCCACGTAAATGCTAGGAAGTGGTAATGTCTCAATTTTCCGTTAAACAGAGCTTAGCAGGATATGTTTCTTATCTTAATAAAAAAGTGGTATTTCCAAACTTCATATTTGCGTCATACATATTTTTTACTAAATTAATAATTAACTAATATTAGAAAGCTTTACCACGATACTCCCCATTTAAAGAGGAATTTTCCCAATTCTCAATATTTTACTTTTAAAACAACTTAATTTTGTTTACAGCTATTATGCTGCCATCTTTGGGTAATTATGTGCATATACCCTCAATCGTCTTCCTTAGGGTCATATTTCTAGTCCATTATTGGCCATGTACTTTTTTGTTTTTGTCGAATGATTTCAATTTCAAGTTCATACTTCTTTCTGTTTTTCTTTGTATTTAGGACTGACAATTACTCTTTTATCCTCTTCTTGTGAATTGTCTGTTTTACTTGACCCCAAGTGACTTATATACAATATTAGTAGTTTTGCTTAAATTAGATTCATATTTGAATAGTGTTATGAATTTTTTTGAGTTAAAATTTAATTCCCATTAATAATTTAATTTATCTGTGTGATGTGGTTGATATACCGTATATTTTTTTTTTTTTTTTTTTAGAAATGCCTTTGGCAAATCACATAACATTATTGATTTTAAAAATTTTCACATATATTTTTTTTTAAGAACAAAGCATTTTCACATATTTCCATAACATAAGCCATTTGGCTATGTAGCACATATTCTAGGCCTAAATTAAGTTCTGTTTTTATCTCGCTTTCGATGATTTTGTAGTTCTGTAGTTTCCTAATATCAGTTGATCAAGTATGGTTTGGTTTCTGATGGTATTAGGATATAATTGAACTGGCTTTGAAATTTGCTACTTTCCAAAAATGCGGCAAAGAAATGATTGAGAAATGGGTCCAAAAGGATGTTATGAAAAATTGGATTTCCAAAAAAAACTAGCTAAGGCTGTCTCTAAAATAAATATCCGCATTAGTATACATATAAAGCATATATTTTTACATATATAGTAGCATGAAACACTCAGCATTCGAGAGTTAATTCCTTTAATTACTTTCTCCACTTTTTTTTTAATCACTATAAGAATAATACCACGCTGAAATTTAAACTGTATGTTCCTTGTTGGATTATTCTTTCAAACTTAAATACTAAAAAAAATTATTAATACTTTGACTCGAGGTCAAACATTTACATATAACATTACATCACTAGTTAAAATTTAAAGTAAATTCAAACAGCGTATATATAAATAAGCATTGTATAATATCTTACACAATTATGTTAAGTAGAAAATATACTTTAAAGCATCAAGCATTCCTTTTTTTTCTTTTTTTCTTTTTTTTTTTTAAACGTCGATTTTTTGCAAAACAAATCAAAAAGTGGTATAACTCTCCTTTTTTTCATCCGTAAACACTTGAATTGCGAATTTATTTACATTAGTAACAAGTATTACTGTGACCCAGTAATAAAATCGCTTCAAAACAATCATCGATTTCTCTTTTACTTCTATGTTCATGAAATCATAGTGAAAAACGAATTGTCTGCGGTTGTAGATGAGTTTTTTTTGGTTTTTTTTTTTTTTTTTTTTTTTCTTTTTTTTTAAACGATAGATTATGGTTTTGCGCAGTCAGGATTTCTTATATCCTTCCCTCCCAGGGTTTGATGTTTCATATTATACCAAAATGTAAGACCCCCTATTCACAATCCCAGAACCACGATAGTAGTTATGAAATACCCTCAAGTATAGGCTAATAAGCCTTTATAGTAAGTGGTTATTTATATTTCTGTTAGGAAAACGTAATAATTTATGTTCAGATTATTATTTAAATCTTCCAGGGTTGTCAGAAATCTGGGTGTTTCTCCTTTTATTTTTTTCCGGCCTGGAGAGATCATTTAATTTTTTTAACATCTTTTTTACTTTCTTAATTTTTTCATTATCTTGTTCCCCATTTGTTGCTTTAAAAAGGTTTATGTTGGGTATCGGTTTTATACCCCATTTTTCCATATTTATTTCCTTAATTTCCACCATTAGAGAAGATATAATATTGTCTCTCTTGTCGTTAAGCGACAGGAGAGGGGAATATTAATTAGCCCCATCCCTTCTATTCGTATATCTCTTGTATTCTTCAACCCAGAAGAATTTTTGCATCTCAACTGTGCCATACACGGTTGTGGCATGCTGAATATGAAATCGTTTTCACTAATTTTTTTCCATAGCTCCAGATTAATTGCGCTTACTATATCAACATCACATTCTTTTGGTAGGGGGTTTGAGTGATCCACCTCCTCCCAAAGTTTAATAGCACAGATTTTCCTTGCGTGTAGATGCGATATAGTTCCTAAGTTGCAAAAGGAAAGTTTACCGTTTTGACATTTGATTATTTCCTGTTGCTCTGGTATCCTATATTTTAAGTTGGAGATGGCTATATATGGGGGCAAATTATTTATCTTAATCCAGCTGGTGGTGTTCATCAATCTTGTAGGGAAATTATCTATTTGGAACAGCGCGTATTCTTCATTTTTAACTAGGGGCACCTTTAAAAATATCCATAATTCCCCTTGCTTAATTTGCAAATAGTTTTCCGCCATGCTATAAAAGTATAGAATATTCTCGAAATTTGGCTCTAGTCCTAATTTCAATTGATAAGGTAAATGACTTTCTATGGTTTTGAGTACTTTTATTAATTTTATTAATTTTATTAATTAATTTTTATTAAAAGACGTATTTCACACAAACATTCGGCCAAAACCTCCTTCAAAGTTTTACTTTTTTTCTATATTTGGTTAGCTTTATGGATTCCCCCCAATGACAACTCTTAGCATTTTTGTTTTCAAGTACAGTTCTGTCATTGGTGTTTTTCAACTGCAATGTTTTCACCCTGTGATTTCCGTCAAAGGTCTGTCGTGACTTTATTTAATATGTGAAATTAATTATATCCGAGAAAACTTCTGTTTTACACGGTGTTGACTTTTTTTTTAAATTGTGACTCATTTTATCTAAGGCTTCTTATTTATATGTGCCGTCCTTATTGGTAAGTGTTTAATTTATTATATATTCTACTATTTATAACAAGATTACAGCTAGCTTGTACATGTAGCGCGCACTTAATGTAAACTCTTGCTGTTTTTCCTATTATAATTATTTTAAAATTCTTCAAAACAATTTTTTTTTCAAATTTGACTGAAAATGTTCCCTCAGAGAGTCAATGGTCAGTAGATGTATTGCATGTACTTAATTTTTGTTATTATTGTTTTATTCAAATATTAATCTGCTGGGGGCTGCGCTTGTTCTGCCTTTCTCCGTTTCCTGGTCCGAGTTCTGGACTCCAAATTTTTGCTTTTCTTCTTTATACTATTCGCAAGTTTTTCCGTGGTTTCTATAGTGTGGTTTACAAGGCTCTGAGTCCGAGTGCTGTTTTGTTGCCTCGTCAAATCTCTTTAATCGTTGTTTCTCTTGATGTTTGGCCTTCTTCATGAGTGTTTTAGCGACTTGTGCTGCTGACAAAGGAACTTCTTGCTGCCCCTTTGGTTTCTTCACTGTTCTCCATAATTTTTCTCTCAAAAAAGTTTTTCTTGACGATGGCCCAGGTTTAGCTATATCGCTTTCTGTCGAAGAATTTTCTGTGTCACATTCTGTTAGCTCGCGTCTGGTAGATGGCGTTTGTTCCAAAAGCCATTTTTGCGCTACGACTGTAAGTGAGTCTAGCGTATGAAAATCAGATAATTCTTTGGTTTCTTCCAATTTTTCTTCCTCTTTGGATTTAACCTCTGGTTTATTATATCTTAAACCAGTAGGTTGTGTTTGAGGCTCTTCTATGTCGCTTACATCGCTTGTATCCGATGTATATTGAACTTTTCTTTTTTTTCTTGTTTGTTGTGGAACGTTTGCAGCCAAGTCTGGGCTAAATATTTCTTCCACTTCTCCCAACTGTTTTGGTCGTTAAAAAGGTCATTAAATTAATATTCTCTTCAGATATATACAGGTGAGATCGTTTCTTCTATTTCTTCTTCTGAAAATATAGGCTCTTTTTTCCACGGTTTTGAAAAATATAACATTTTCAATCTATTATGGTGTATTACTTCTTCTTTTTCCTTATGATGATGTTTTAGAAAATATGTTAAGTTATTTGGTAGAATTTTTGTAATCCTATAAGGTCCGTCCCAGTTTGATTTTAACTTTTTTGTTCCTTCTAGATTTGTTTTTTGAACATAAACCCACTATTCTAGACAGTCACTCGCTCTATTTTTGCTTGTTCTGTCTTATTTTTCTGTTTGTTATGTTTTCGCATATTCCAGATTGTCTTTAGCTTGTTCCATAGCTTTATTCATTCGCATTGCCATTTCTTGCTTATATTGGTCTAAGTTGTAATATATTCCGTCATTTTCTATTTCATTTAAACAAATTCTGGGATCTCTTATGTGTTGCAAAAAAAATGGCGTTTCTTTTAAGGTACGTTAAAAGCCGTATTTATTGCAAAGACTACAAATGGTAAATGCTCATCCCAATTTTCATTTTCCTCTCTTGCATGTATTCCCAGCATGTAAGCTAATTCCCTATGCTTACGTTCAACCTTCCCATTGGCTACTGCAAGGTAAGACGAGGTAAACCATCGTTTAACCCCAGATATTCTGTAATTTCGTCTAATAATTTGGCTCTAAAACATGGCCCATTGTCACTAAGTAAAACTCTAGGGAAAACCCCGTGTTTCAAAAATAGGCGATTTACCAAAACTTTCGCAATGATTTTTGTCTTATCATCTTTAATTGGAAAAGAATATATATATGAATTTAAAGGGTGGACTATGGTGAGTACACACCTGTTTCCTTTCCTGGAAACTGGAAAACTTTCCCCTGATCCCCAAACATTTCTTGACATTATTTCTCCTACCCCTGAAGGGGTGGGGTATTGACCTAATTCAGCCCTAGGGGTCTTTGGTGGCGACTTCTGTTTGGCGCACTCTTGACAGCTTTGTATAAAAGCTTTTACTTTTGAGTACATTTTTGGAAAATAAAAATTTTCTTTCAGTCTCCTCATAGTTTTTGCTTCTCCCATGTGACAGCCAATCGTTGCATGTGCCATCTGTAAATCTTCTCCTTCCAGAGATTTTGGAATCACTGGAATAATTTTTAAGTCATTTTTTCTATATTCTTGCGATGGTCTATGGTATCTTACTAGAAGATTTTTACTTTCGTCCAGATCAAAATTATCTAGTTCCTTTAAAAAATGTTTAAAGTGCTCTGGCAGTTCCGTTCCTTTTGATAAAAAGGATTTCATTGCTAAAGAAAAATCATCTTTATTTTGATGCTTTGAAATATTTTCATTAGACAGTATTTCTACCCCTTCCAGTTCGTTCTGGATGGTTGCTATCACATTTTCTTTCTTATCTGGATTTCGTGATAAATAGTCTGGTAAAATATTTGTACGGCCCTTTATATATATTTGAGTATATGAATATGCTTGCAGGCTCAGTTTCCACCGTGTCAGCCGGGCTGAAGTATTTTGCGCCGTATGTAGCCAAACTAACAATTTTTGGTCTACTCTTAAAATAAATTTTTTTCCAAGTAAAAATAGTCGAAAATATTCTGTAAATACTATAACTGCGTAACACTCACTTTCAACTGTCGAGTATTTCTTTTCTGATTCCGTCAGGGCCCTACTGGCGTATTGAACTATTGATTCTACTCCCTCAGAATTAATGTTTAATAATATGGCCCCTATACCCTACCCCGAAGCATCTGTTTGCAAACAGAAGTTTTGTGACAAATCTGGTAATTTAAGTATTGGTGCCAGTAATAGTTGCCTTTTTATTTCATTTAGCGCTATTTGTGCGTCCTTTGAACCTTCAAATGGACCTGATTTCTTTAAAAGGCTCGTAAATGGTTGCGCTCTTGTGGCACAATTTTTAATATATCGTCTAAAATAGGTTAATAGTCCTAAAAATGATCTGCAGCTTTTTTGATCTTTAGGAGGATTCAAATTTTTGATGAATTTAAATTTTTCTGGATTTGGTGAAATTGTACCTTGGTTTATCAGATGTCCAAGAAATACTAATTGTGGTACCACTATTTTTAACTTTTCTGGTTTTAATTTTAAGCCAGCTTTTTCAAACTTTTCCAGTATTTTTCTAAGTCCGATCAAGTGGTCTTCCAAGTTTTCATTAAACAGAATTACATCATCTAAATAAGCCAATGTATCTTTTTTCCTTCCTGGTTCGATATCTTTTAACACCAAATTCATTAGCCTACTGAAACAATTTGGACTAAATGATAAGCCAAATGGTATACGTTCAAATGTGAATGTTCTCCCATCGTCTAAGATTACTGTAGCTTTATGCTTAGTTTCTGCATCTAAAGCGATTTGCCAATATCCTGCTATTAAATCAAAACTAGTGTAATATTTTGAACCCCCTAACGCATATAAAATCGAATCAATTCTTGGTAACTTCATTATATCTTTAAACGTGATGACATTTATTGCTCTAAACTCTATACATAGCCTCTAATTACTATCTTTTTTTCAGACCACCACTTGCGGAAGCACCAGACACTAATACTTTTTTCAATTATAAACTGATCTTCCATTTCATTTCTTTGGCAATATGAACATCTATTTAACTAATAAGTTTTCTTATATGGCGACTTTGTGGGAGTAGGGCCGGCGGGTGATATCTTGAGTGTGATTGAGGGAGTTAATCCGTAATCTGCTTTGTGTCTTGCAAAAGTCCATTTAAAATCCCAAAGAATATTTTCTACCCTAGTTTTTACGTTTTCCGGTAAATGTTTTGAATCAAATGGATGCAAAAAATCCGTTTTCGCTATTCCATACTCTTCTTGTGGTTGCGGTTTTAATGAGGATAAATGTTTGTGGCTAGTTAAGTTTACGCTTAATTCTGGACTGCTTAGAGATTTTATTTCTGAATTTGAAATCTTTTCTACTGATGCAAGTTCTACCTGGTTCAGTTTTATTTTATTATTACTTAGATTTGATAGTTTTAAGTATTTTATACCCTTTTCAATTTTTATAACTTGATTTTCCACGAAAATCATTGGGTATTCTTTTATGGGGTACCCCCCTATCACGGCATTCATCGTTTTAACCTTTCCATCTTATTCATTTAGTGTAGCTAGAACTTGAGTTGTCGTTCCCCCTTCTATTGTGATTTTTCCGCTTATTTTTAGGTTATAAATCGAATCTTCACTTTCTTTATTTGTTGTTACGCAAATTTGCTTATTAGTTTCATTTGCCTGGTTTATTGTGGTTGTATTGGATATGGGTTCCCATGTAATCCCATATTTTCTAATGGCATCTACTCCTAGAATACAAGGAAATCGTAGCTGCCTGCATATTATTACTGTTACTGTTATTTCTTTATCCCCTGCACTAAATTTTAGTGGACATTCTCCCAAAATTGTCAGCTTGTGCCTTGTCACTGATGTTAGGGTATTTTGGCATCTGCTTACTCGATTTTTGACACTAGGAGGAAATCTATTAAAGATTTTCTCTCGAAGTAATGATTTAGATGCACCTGTATCTAGTAAATATGGTAAATTTTGAAGACACTGAATTTTAAAACAACGCAGAATCGGTAGATTATTATTACTTGCATTTGTGTCGCAGCATTCTAAACTATATAGGGGTCTTTGTAAGGAAACATCTCTGTCGACCCTTACAGACTGGTTTATCCATTTAAATGCCCACTGTTTGGCAAAAAATTTCTGGGAATATCCCAGTTTTCTTCAGCGCTGCTACTTTGACCCTGGGTATAGTTAATCTTTTGCCTTCTAGGCCTAAATTCAGGAATATTATTAGGTGTTTGCCAAGTATTATTTGTTTCCTGTCTTCCTAAATTTCTGTCCCCTTGCGTTCTGAAGTGGTCTCATATCTTGTACGTCTGACCGTCTTTGCGTATTTTATGCCAGCAATCTGCTGCATAGTTGTTTGGTTTGCTACAATAATATCAATAAAATTTTATCTTAATTTGTTTGTTTATTTCCTGGTTTTATCTAAATATTTTTGATCTGTCCTTGTTGATTCCCCAACTATCTGTCTTTGGTGGGGGAGGATGCCATATTTTCTATATTTATTAGCTGCTAATCTCTCAAGGTCGTGGAATTTGTCAGCTATCTCCCTAGACGGTAACCTTCGGCCCCCATCGCGCCTTTTTGGTTCACGATTCGGCTCTTCAATGTTCACCCTTTTCTGTCCTCTTTCATATTTTATATTTTCTTGGGCTCCTGTGTTATTTATTGACATCTGGTCAAACTTTTTCATAGCCTCGTCAATTTTTACCTCTGTTTCGACTAATAGTATAGCCTGCTCTTAATTATCAGGTTTCCACGATAACATTAGTCTTAATAAATGTTTTGATAACCCTTGGGTAAAATTAAGTATTTGAACTTTATGTATTGTCTCGTCATTTCAACCTTTGTCTAATTGTAAACACACGGATCTACAAATTTTGTCAGCATACTCCCTGATACTAGTTGAGGTATCGAATGTGACTACCTCTGTTCTTAGCCTCTCGGAGATGCTTGTCTCAATAAATTTTGTTTTAAAAGATTCAATTAGAGTACTGATGTCATTGGGCTCTTTTTCCTTAATTGCCTCAAAATTTTTAAGGGCGATTCCCTTTAATCTGGCTGCAACACATTGCTCTTTGACCTTATCTTCAAACAATTCTGTTAATTTGTCGAAAATTTTTAATTTTTCGATCAACTCATTTACATCTAAATTTCCCGTGTATTCTGGTATAATTTTTACAATTTCAAGTATTGTTGATATGGGAGTCATATTTTCCTCTTGTAATGCCATTTTATTTAAATCTACTGTTTTTATTTAGCCTTATTGACCCAGCTTTTCTATAGACCACCAGTGGTTATAATGCGTGAGTTGATTTTTTTGTGGGTCGTATTCGTAGATGCTTTTATTCTCCCTTTATGGGTGAGATAAACTCTGGCCCTAAGGTAATTGAACTTTGGTAGCGTGCCTTCGGCTATGACCGAACTAATGAGGCGTACCAACTGAGTATGTTCGAGAGGCTAAAAATAGATTGTAGAGAGTTCGTCTAAAATACAATACTTTTATTCATTTACCATATAATATAATTAAATATATTCTGTCTACTGGGACTGGCTGTCCCAAGTAGCCCACAAGTCTCAATAAAACAACAATAAAATATAAATAAGATACTTAGACACTTACGGCTATAAGGCAAGGTCCCAAAGTATTTCTAAAACAACGGACCAGAGGTCAGTCCGGCATATAGTTAGTCAGAGATTTTTCCTTCCGATGAAATGTATCTTTTATACATTTTTATCAACCACACTTTTCCACGTAAATGCTAGGAAGTGGTAATTTCTCAATTTCCCGTTAATTAGAGCTTAGCAGGATATGTTTCTTATCTTAATAAAAAAAGTGGTATTTCCAAACTTCATATTTGCGTCATACATATTTTTTACTAAATTAATAATTAACTAATATTAGAAAGCTTTACCACAAGTACAGTAATACCATTTACCTATAAAGTAAAACGCGAATTTGAAACAAATTTAAATATTAATTTACTAAATATGTTTATAACACAGGCATACAAAATACTAAACACTATTCAAATAAATAAAGATACCAATCATTATGTGAAGAATTAAGTTGTAGCGGTTATGCTTGATAATTGATTTAGAGATTGCAAGATCAGGTTCAGCGAGTTTAGATTTTCTTACCAATGGAGAATCCTGATGCCAAGATGGAAACAGAAGCAAATACTTAGCGAACCGAAAGAAAGTAACCCGGAATCTCAGAAAATCAGTTATAGTAAACGGCTTCCAAAATGGAGCAATATACAAGATGTGTGGCAAAGTTATCGCGTTGAAAGAGCTAGCTAATAGTAGCCGATTGAATCGAGATTTTGCTGAAACAATCGTTACATAAGAATCAGATATACATCGTGTGAGATGGTCGAGGAGTAAGGAACGGGTGTGGCGTAGAGACGAACCATTAGGAAGACATAGATAAACGAGATGGTCAACGGTTCTAACAATGGTATCGCCAAGCGCTATAAAGGACGGTGGCTCACATTTCCAATTAAAAAGTACTATTTTATGACATATCAATATTGAAACGAAGGCCAAGTTTAAGATACTCCTGTTAAAGTGTAATAAAGATGTCATTCATTCTTGGGAGGGTACGGCTGAGATTTGAAACGTCATCTGCCCGACAATCTAGAAACAACTTCAACACAGATAGGATATTAAATATTAAGCACGGGTCTTAAGGATCCAACACACAATTTTTGGAAAGATTAGAAGAAGAAAATGTTCCTTGACGTGCCCGTCTTAAGAGAGGAATAAGTTTCCTTCGTGGAACAGGGGGCATTTTTATCCAGAGGTAGTTTCAGATGATCGCTTAATCGAGAGTACATATCTCAAAAACAGTGAATAGCCGAAGAATTCAGTCCACGTTTTCCCGCTTTGAGGAGTATTACCAAAGTGGATGAAAGAGTCTTAGGTGCGTCTGATACCGTGACTAGCGAGAACTAGACATTCAGCTGAGGATTTGGCATCAATTAGTGCATCGACTAAAACTTTGAGGGCATCAGCACAGCCTATTGCTTGCTTGAACCTTGTGAGGTAGAGTGTAACATGTCTATTCAAGGGTAGATCAGAAAGGAAGCTTGAAGAATTTGCAAGAGGAAGTTGCAACCGTTATAGGTCAAAATGATGAAAATTCGGGGTCCCGTTTTTCTTTTTCGGGAATTGGAATAATGTCTTCGATGCAAAACGAAGAGTGTACAGTTCGCTGTGTGAAAATCATGTGCATTTAAAATGGAAAGTGTTGAACTAATGCCTCTCCACCAAACTTCAAATGTAAAGCTTTGATGTAATCAATACCATTGGATGATTTAGGATTTAAATGTCTGATGACATCTGCAATCGCTTCTGTGCTATCAGCGAACTCTTTATTATGACCGGTAGCAAGGAAAATATCTCACTCAGTTTCATAAAAGAGTTCAAGGCGCTGATCAGGAGCAGTAAATTCGGATTCATGGTAGGCACATAATTCCCCATCAGGAATATCAGCTGCAGAGACAAATGAGAAAGACCTATTTTTTAAGAGGTAATTCTAAAAAGAAGATTTTTATCAATTTTAGTAGTTGCCGAAATGGTGTTTTTTTACGATTAAGAGTGAGAGCCCTAGAAAAATTTCTCTTTGTATGGAGACGAATAAGATTCATAGCACCAGTTGACGGACAGTTGCAATTCTTCCAGAGACTAAACCAAAATTACTCTTCGAGGCAAGAATCATCTACATCAGTGTTCGAAGACCAGCCTTGAATGACACCCTCACGAATTTTCCGAAGCGGGACAGCTTGCTTTTGGCCAAAACGAAGAGCATTGTTGATTTCGGCTGCATACATATCCAGGTAAAGTCTCATGTCGTATTTCGGCAATTTAGTTTAGGGGAGAGTGGTGCACGGACGGATTTCGGAGAACCTACAAAGGGTATGGTTAACGTTAGAGTAGAAAAATGGTTTCTATCTTCGAAGAAAGCCCCAGAACTGCTGCATAAACTGTGATATTTTCAGATTCTTATTGTGTAGCTAGAAGAAAAAAAGGGGTGTCCCTGCTTGTACCATTTGTGCCATTAAGTACCGAGGGTGGTATATCTTGGGAAACAAGGTGGTATACTGTGGGACATAGTAAAAAGATTCATGTATTGGTAGAAAACTTTGACTATTCATCATATAAAAACTATATTAAAAATTCGACTTCAAAAGTAAAAATATCTTAGGCACAAGGTTAGACTACCAGTCAGCAAACAAAAAGTATGACGCTGCTCTGGAAGCTGTAGTGGGTGCTGGGGTAGGGGGCGACACCTTTTTCAAATTTTTTTGCCTTGGATAAAATGCTGAGTCTTCTTGATCCGGCCCCTTGATCTTTCTTAGACCGGCCATATACAAGACATTCACTCTGACACTGTTCTCTTTTTTCTCTTGGATAGACCGAGGAAATTGCTCAAATTTATAAACAACTTTAACAAAATCTCCTGTAGAGACACTGTGAAAGACCTTCCTCTTTCTCACTTTCATCTTCCGATTCACCTAGTTTCCTTGAGTCATCACTGTTATCATCAACAATCATTTTTTCATCATCACTTCCTTCTGAATCCACAAATAACTTATTTGTTGTCTGGTCTTTTTTTGCTTTTTCAGCTCTTCCAACAGTCCCAACTTTTCCTCTATCCTTGCCACCCCGTGCTTTCTTATCTTTTTTTTCGGCTTCTATTTCTTCAATATGTCTTTTCACAGGACTGTCAGTAATAATCTTTGTAGAGCCTTTCTTCCTGGCTCTGCCACTCAGTACACGTGGCTTAGCTTTAGGGTATAACCATACTTGTTCTGGTGTCACAGTAACTGAAAAGGGTGTAGATGATTGTTCAGGCCCACTTGTACTGGGGGTTTCGACCAGGTTGTTTCCGGTTTCAACTGAATCCAAAGCACCAGGTACAGGTCTCTCAGTTACAGCAGAGGTTAGAAAATTCTTTTCTGTAACGATGCCTGGGTTGTAGGGCCATATCCCTGACTTTTCAAAGCCCCTCAGTTTATTGTTTGGCGTGAAAGATGTAGGTACGCAGTGGTCAACAAGAGATGCAATCTCGTATATTTTCATGGTCCTTCGTGGTATGGACATTATTCATGTGTCTACAACATTTTTGCATAGACATTTAAAGTGAAAATACACACAAGTAACCAGTGAATTGCACCTGGGACTGCACTGAGTTGATAGTGTCAGCTCAGTGATGCTATACTCTTTCACAAACTATAGAGCAGCATAACAAATGTGGGATTCATGGTTGTCTATTATCAGAACCTCCGGGCTTTCAGGGGAAGCATGTGAGTAAGTCTTGAAATGTTTGAGATATTCCAGAAACAGTTCTTGGTTTACTCATCCGGAAGGCAAAGCTCCTCCAGCAGAGTTAGCAGGAGCACGAGTTAGCATATGAGGTTGAAATTTCTTGCGTGGGAATATAATGTAGGGGGGAAGGTGTTGCCTGCTGGCAGAGATGGTTCCAACCATAGTCAAAAGCACGCCACGCTCAGCTGAGGTTACTTTGCCCAATTTTTTTTTACCTTTCTCGGCAAAAACTTTTGGATGAACATAAACAGTGGTGATTGAGGTTTCATCACAGTTGAACCTGTTGCTTGCTGTAAATGAAGTTTTCTTCAAAACTGACTGAAAGTTGGAGAAAAACTCCTGTACATTGTGCTTGTTATAGCTTGTGGCATGCCCAAAACTTGTTGTCTCTGGCTGTTTAAGTGAAAGCTCTGGGTTGGGAGCCTGAAATCCAGCTAACCAGTCTATGCCAGCTTCTTTGGAGTCTGTCCAGGCATCTGGGATAGTCTTGTTGTTTGCAACAGCGTAGTTGTAAGCAAGGGTTCTGGTGTCTCGCCTGGTCAGACCATAACACTTTCTGCTCGCTTGCAGCACGTATTGAGAGAGTGATGCTTCTTCTTCAGGCGTAAAAAAGTAGCAAATCCGAACTTTTGGGCACCACTGTAATTCGCTTTTTCGTCATCACTGAGTTTTGAATACTTTTGGTAGTGTCTCTGAAGGGCTGAACAGGACACTCCGTGTTTTTCCGCCACTGCCCTAATTGGTAAGCCAGACTCTAGGTCTACATTATCTGCTTTAGAGAGAGAGAGAGAGAGAGAGAAGAACTCTTACTGTATTCTCTTAAGTCAATATAAGAACTGAAGATAATTACGAAACCTTGCCCCTAGAACGGCCAAGCCGCCTATGGGCTGTGGTTGGATTCTATCCGTAAACATGCTATTTCCAGCCAATCCAAGTCCTCACTAGTTGCAACATCAACTCAAATAAATCAACTTTATTACCCTTTTCTCTCCCCGTCAATTTCGACCAAAATTGGCTCACCCATAGAACTACGCAGTTACAATTTGTGACTTTAACTGCCTACGCAATAAAACAAAAATAAAATGGTTTTACCACTACTAAGATTGCCACGGATTGCCACAAAGAGGAAAGGGGATAATTACGAACCAAAAAAGAGAAAAAGAAATAACATTTATCTTAAAAACAAGAACCGAAAGTTCCAACATGTGGTATATCATGTCCCACTACACACCACTTGTCCTTGTCCCGGTATATACCATGTGACCTTGCAAATTGTGTCCAATTTTTTTCTACTGTTTATTTTTTTTCACAAGATGGCCACACACCATGACCTGATGTTTTAGCTTTCGTTTGCTATCTTAGACACACAGTTTCTGCAAAACATTACAAAATAAAACACAATAAACTATTGCCCAAATATTTTTTTGGGGGTATAGCCGAAACTTTGAAGTCAATTTTCTCGAAAACGAAAATAGCAACTTCCCATAATGATAGAACTGTCATGTCCGCCATTGAATGAACTATACTACGTGACTTTTTTGGATTTTTTAAAGAATGCTAGATGGCAGATAAATACAATCTCCCACCTTATACCCCGTCCCTGCATATACCACTTAGCCCTCTTTGCAAAAGGTGGGAAGGAGCCCAAACTTAACTCAAAATAAAACCTCTACAAGAAGCAAACAAATCAGAATTGATTCTTTCCCCATCACGACAGGTTTTTAGCGTAGTAAGAATTGCATAATTGTTCTGTTTTTTAAAACCATGGAGTTGGAAAGAGGATGTAATAGATGATTATATAATTCCTTGTCAGAAATAACTTTCACTAGTTCAACAAAGAGATTGTGGGACACAGCAACGTGATCTAGATTAGAAGTTCGAGCAGAATTGTGTATACATGTAAAATTGCCACCTTTCACCAGAACGCTAAAATAATCGCCAAGCATATACTCGTTATCATTAACGTACGAGCTGATTGATAAACCCCCTATTTCTGAAAGGTTGCAATTAAAATCACCAGCAATTACGCAGGGCCTGTGTATTCGCTTTACTTTATCCAAACATGAACTAAGCTTTTGAACAGGAAGTGTGATGAATTGATCTGATTGATCATTGCCGTAATCTGTTGGCAGATATATATTAACGAAGATACAACCCTCAACCCTATTTGCAAAAAAAACAAAAAACAATCACCTGTCTCAAACAAACTAGAACGAACATCTAAAAGTAAAAACGATGCTAGACCTCCTGACGGTCTACCCTTCCTACTTAATATCTCAGCGGGTACACAGAATGATGGAGCACCTTTTAACTTAAGTAATTTTCACTAATCTTAGTAATAAAATGATCCTCAATCAAAATAACAGAATATCTAGAAATAAGGCCAGTTAGCACTGGTAGTTTATTGAAAAGGCCTCCATTGATATCCATACGAGCAGCTAAGGTAAAGGGTAATGAAAAAATTTATAAAATAATGATAAACGAAAATGAAGAACAAAGACATATACAGTCAGAATACTTGCGTCAGTGACAACTAAAATGAGTAAAAAAAAAAGTGAAGAATGATGAAACCTCTGGTTCGAAAATAAGCGGCAGCAAGAATTAAAACTAGTCAAAAACAAAAGTAAAGAACAAAGAAATATGTAATTCCAATACATTCGGTAACAAGGAGTAGAAATGATTAGAAATGAAAGTGAAGAACAAAGAAATCTGTGGCGAAATATATGCCACAGGGAGAACAATAAAATGTGCAGTTAGAAGATAAGCGACAGCAAGAATCACAAGTGATAGCGAGAACGCGAGTATCAGAACATCTCATAAACAGAGTGAAGAACAAAGAATTGTGCTGTTAGAAGCCAAGTGACAGCAAAAATCCGAACGAGTCAAGAATGAAAGTGAATAAGAGAGAAATATTACCTTAGAAGAACAACACTGTTACAATCTTTGACGCCAACAAAATGTGGCGCAAAACCCAGTACTAACCCGCAAAGATGACATTAATTACCTAACTGTTGCAATAATTATTTATCTATGTAATTATTTATGTATGTATCGTCTTCAAAAACGGCTCCATATTTTTCAGGAAAACTGACATCCTAGGATTTTTTGGTCTAATAAACGATTTATGTAGGTCAGAAGTTCGGGAAAATTCGTTAAGAGCCATAATTTTGGGAAAAAAAGATTTTTGTGAGTGACGTTATATTTATGACTGAAATTTGAGAAGCGTATATACATAATGTTTGCCTCAGTAGTGGTTGACTCGTTTTTAGTACCTGTTATGCAGGCAAAACTACTTAAGAGACAAGAAAAATCATATAATTGAAGTCATATTTATGAGTGTATTTCAATAAAAAAAATTGCATCATCCCCCCTCCCTCCAGGTGTGAACGTATTGTTTTATATCTATGAAGCATGTAACATTACAAAAGGAACATAGCTAAGTATAAAATACCAATTGTATCCAAGTACTACAAAAAATATCAATTTTCACTTTGACCAGCATTTGCCATGACAACACGCAAAGTCAATCTTTCAAATTTTCGGTCGTTGACCTATTTACCCCTGTTACATAACGTAGCTTAAAAGTTCTGCTACCACCTAATAATTCCTGTGACCACATTGGCTTTGCATGAAAAAATGAAAAAAAAACGAGAAGAAGAAAAGAATTTGAAGGGCTGGATATTGTGAAGCGCTATTGTCAAAAAGAGACAATGCAACGAACCAGGAAAGTCTCCTATTGCCATTGAGGATGAAACCCTCCTTTTCACTGAATCTCCATCTTAAGTTCTAATAAGCACAGTGGCGATAGTTGAAAGGACTAAGTGCGTCACTGACTTATCTTTGCCCGCCCCGTAAATTTAGGTAAATTTATATTTCCATTTAATAAATTTGAATTTGGCCCCCCCGCACCTGATTTAACAAACATCCATCTCCTTTAAATTTTCTTGAACTGCCACAGGTGGGCAAGCATTAGAATGAATTCTTTTTCAAAATGTACCTTTTGAGGAAACCTCCTTTGACCACCAATAGGGAAAAATGACTTTGGGAAGCAAAATTGTATATAATCATCAAACATATAACATATAACATATAAACATCAAAGTTGCATATAAACATCAAACATTGTATATAAATAAACAAATGAGAGACATTACACTCTCAAGCTTCTAAAAAAATTCCTGGTAGTATCTGTTCACATTCCACCTATCTAAGTTTCCTGGTGACACAGATGAACCCCTCCAAACTCTCCAAATTTTGTTCCTGTAAAAAAATGAAAGTAGTATTTTGTGTTAAACAAAATCTGCAATAAGTAGGATACTATCATTGAGCAGTACCTATATTAAAGCTTAATGGAGTTGAAGGGGGGGACAGAGATTAATTTATACTTCTTCCCTCCCAAGATCATCTTTTATATTTACCTGAATGTTAACAAAAATAAAAAAATGTTAAAATATGCTTTTTGACACATAATGCACTTGTCCCCCTTCCCACTATGTAACAAAACACTGATACTCCTCCATAATTGTAGATGCAAAATTTCCCTCTGGGCAATTCCATCCTGGCTGAAAATTACCCCTTCCCCCGGAAATTCTGCCAGAAAAATTTCTCCTTAGCATACTTTCATTAGAAACAAGACTTGTTTTTTTTTTGTTTAATTTTTATCGTTTTTCAGGTCATGGTGGGAATCCCTCCTATGTGCAATATTTTCCACAGAAATCCTCCCGCCCAAATGGAAAGTTTCTCCCGCACAAAATTTCCCCATGGAAAATTTCTCCCGATGATAATTCTTTAACGGAAAAGTTCTCCTTGTGATAAACTCCCCTATGGAAAATTTTTCCCGTGGATATCCCACCTCTCACGAAAAAACTTCCGACAGTATTTCGATCCCGCTAAAGTTTTCCCTTAGACAATTCCTCCAGAAAATCTCCACACATAAAATGGAGTCTCCAAAGAAAAAGCAAGACAATTGAAACAAACTTTGTATATGAATTCTGGCAAATTCCCTCCATGTAAAATTTACTCTGGAAAGGTCACCCTCAGAAGCTTACACCCAACAGAAAACTCTCATCGTAGAAAATACCCTTCCTCATTGAGATCTCCTCTTAATAAATATCTGTATAGTTCCCAATAACCAATACTCTATTATATAATAATAATAATAATAATTTATTTACTACCCACTATAAAAATGAAGCGGAGTAGATCAAAAAAAAAAAACAAAAAAAAAACAAACAAAAAAAAAAAGCAAACTCGCAAACTTAACAATTATTTAATAAGACGACGTAAATTATGGTGCGCAGTAAGACCTGCAGACAACGACAGCTTTCCCGCAAGCACAGTCACTTTTTCCCGTAAATCAGGGAGGCCAAATCGCGATATTAGATGCCGGTTCCGGAACCACGGAGGGAGGCACAAAAGGTACCGAGAAAATTTAAAATAATAAGTCCGGATAGAATTCAGATCTTTAGGCTTCAGAATTGGAAGAAAACCAGATAAAAAAAGAATAGAATGATCGCAAAATGGTTGTAGCTTGTAGCCTTTCCCGAAGGAGTGTGGGGGGGGGGGTCAAGAAAACATAAATGACACAATTATCAAATCTTTCGACTCTGCTGAACAAAATGGCTATCTCAAAAATAATTTTGGACAACTTTGGGGAAAAAAGGGCCTTGGGAAGGGCTGCCCTCCAATATTTTTGATCACTTAAGAAGGGATCTATAAATTTTGATTTCTGATCAAATGACCCCAGTCCCGATCTTCTACAATCACGGGTTCTATACAATCACCCCTGAAAAAAAGGGAATCCGTCATCTTTTTCTGGCACAAGATGTAAAATTCCATATGTTTATATAAAGGAGCTTGAAACACATGCATTGTATTCTCTGATACACTGAATCTCATGCTGTGATTTTCATTAACATTCCTTGACTTTTAGGGGAAGTTTCCTCCTTTTTTCAAAAATCGCGGACATTTTCACAGGCCGATATCTTTTGATGAGTAACACTAAACTTGATGAATATTATATATTAGGGATCAGCATAATACTCCGATTCTTTTAACGCATCTATTGATATCAAAATTTCATTTTTTAGCGAGCTCTACTTTGAAACTCACGTTCAAAGGAGTTGCAAAGATGGCTGGGAGGTTATTTATATTGAAGATATGAACCAGGCACGTACGCTGGAATTTGTTTCGGGGGGGAGCCCAATTTGTTTCGCGGGGGGGCAAATCCTTCAAACCCATTATTCTATGAGAAAAATCAGAAAATTATGGGAAAATGAAAAAAATCGTGAGATCTTGGGGGGGGGGGGCTGGTCCCGGAGGTCCCCCCTGCGTACGTCCCTGATATGAACACTGATGTACAATTTGAAATTATTCCTACTGTAAACCCGCTTAATTACCTCCTTGTTTATGGAATATTAGCAAAACCAACTATTATCTGTAGCCTCTCAGATGTCGATCTTCTTATTTATATCTCAAGCATTGTAGCCTTGACAGCATATTTCCACAAAGATGAATAAGAAGCTAATCAGCTTCCAACGTGGTTTTTTTTCTGCTATCGGGCTTTTCACCTGCCTTTAAATGTTTTAATCAGCCTAACCATACTCCTTGGTTCTTTGCATGTAAATTTTCCTTTAATCCAACTGAGTGTCAGTCATACTATAAGTTAGCATGATCGTACGAACGAAATCGTTATCGCAATCTGATCTTGTGGTGTAAAAAATGCTCTTGGAATGCTCTCACTCAGAATGAGTGAGAGTAATTACAAGGACATATGTCAGGTCGTGCGAACCGGAACTAAAGAGTTCAAAAATAGAGCCAAACTGTGGCCACGTTTATTGATAGCTATGCCTGGTCCACCATTTTCGACCATATTTGATATAAAGAAAAGAATTAAAGAGCTGTCAAGAAATGTTTGCGATCCAGCTAGCTGATGTAAAGGAGTAGGTTGTCCTACAAATAAGAAAGAATGAGATAAAGTGGCTAGTTGCCCTCCGATCTTTATGGTCACTTAAAAAGGGCACTACAACTTTTAATTTCTGTCCGATTGAACCTTTTCCTGATATTCTTCGACTTTTGGTTCTGTGCGACCACCCTTGGAAAAAAAAACACAACAACTAATAAACACACATCCGTGATCTTTCTTCTGGCAAAAAATACAAAGTTCCACATTTTTGCAGATGGAGGCTTGATACTTCTACAAAAGTGTTTCCGCATACGCTGAATCTAATCGTAAGATTCTCGTTAATATTCCAGGACTTCTGGGGGTGTTTCTCTCCTTTTCTGGAAATCAGGTAAATTGACAAAGGCTCTTAGCTTTTGATGGGTAACACTAAACCTTATATTTGGAATAAGGCCTAACCATAATAAGCCGACTCTTTTAATCTATCTCTTGATATCAAAATTCAGTCCTTTAGAACGGGTTTAGTCCTATAATTGTTAAAGAAATATTGTCAGCAACAATATATATATATATATATATATATATATATATATATATATATATATATATATATATAGATTTTAAAAAAGCATTCGATACAATGTCCCATCGTATTCTTTTTTTTTGTAAATCGGATAATTGCGGTGTGCGCGGGCCGGCGTTGGATCTACTTAAATCTTATCTTGATAAGAGAAAGTAACAAATAGATGGTGGCAATTTCCTCTCTCCGCCTGTTCATCAATCTTCGAAGGTTGGAGTAATTCAGGGCTCTGTCCTAGGTGCTCTGCTTTTTCTAATTTATATAATTGATCTTTCCCGCACTTTGGCAATCCCGTGTCTCGATACACATTTTGCTGATGATACGACAGTTTTACTTTCTGAGAGGATTGACGAGGAGTTGGAGGCAAAATTGGATACTGCATTTTTTAATGTTCTTGATTGGTGTTCATAAAATTTTATTGCTTTGAATTTATTGAAAACTAATTTATAAATTACGACAGAAAGTCAAATATCTGCCCTTTTATTACCCGAGTTACTTCTTCAAAGTATCTATTATCAATATATCGGGTGGAAACGATGAAGTACCCTGGACTTGTAATTGACGAAAGCTTATCTTCTAAAACACAAATTCAAAATCTACGCTTAAAGATTTAAAGGTGTGTTGGTTTAATGCAAAGGTTGAAGTATTATTTGCCCTACTTTGCTTTACAAAGCATTTATTTTGCTCTGATTCAGTCTAATATTAATTGTTCTGTAGGATCTACATTTAGAAGCCATATTAAACCACTACGGATTTTACAAAATAAAGTCCTAAGAATGCTGAAACTTTTTATTGCATCACCTATTGCACTTCCAAATAAGTCCTCTACAGCATCTTTATATACTTATCTAGATGTACTTCCAGTTTCTCAACAATTTACTTTTGGAGCAAATCTTTTCAAAGTCGATTATGGCATTAAGAAATTACGGTCATATTACCTCAATCAAAGTTTGTTCTCTCAATCACAAGATATACATAATCATAACGCTCGACAAAAAAGAGTATCTAGATTGACAAGTATAGTACTGAGAGATCTAAATTTGCTCCGTTTGTGCCAATAGCCCGGTGCTGGGATGCTCACATGGATCTTGTTGATAAATTTTCTTCTATCCAATTAATAAAAAGGAATCTAAAATGCCATTTAGTTGAAGATTATATTTAATTTAGCGTCTATTTAATAAGATAAAGTTATTTGTATCATGTATGGTTTGCTACTCTTGGTGAATGTGGATCCTGGCTAGCATCTCAGCTATCTTCTAGTATTAATTTATATTTAATAATATTAATTCTTTTTATATATATATATATATTTTTATGGATCCTGGGCTAGCTTTGCTGTTACTTTCGTATTACTGTCGTGTTATTGTATCTTTGCCATCGTGTTTATCTTTGTACGTCAGTGTTATTTGTTATTTTATCTTTGTCAAGGCCTAGTTTTTCAAGCTTGTCTCCCTATGTAAGGGCCTATGTAAAATATATACATATGTGACAATATAAACAAGATGCACCTAGCATCTTTAGATTTAGTTCAATATGACCCTCGAAATCCCCCAAACATTCACCTTAATGCCCTTAGCTTTTTAAAAAAATCATGTATGTAAAAATGGACGTATTGCATAATTTGCAATCCGTCCATTTTCGGAAACATCACAAGGGATGAAATGTCGGAAACATTTCATCCCTTGAGGGATAGTTACTAGACCTTTTTACTGTTTTGAACAAAATCGTTTTTTCAAAGTTTTGGTCAGTGATGAGAGGAAGTATGTTCTAAAAAGGGTGAGGGGTGCTGCTTACCCTCCGATAGCTCTTCAACGTCCCCTAGAATTTTCAACTTAATACGCTCACCCAGTAGTATATCTGTAATACATACTGGGGATACATCGTATAAACCTACCAAACACGTTATATTCCGGTCAAAATGGTATATTTTAAAGAGCATACAGCCTGAGGGACTAAACCGTATCAATAGAAACTGATTGCACATAATTTATTCATCATTAGTGGTTGCAAGATACCATAGCCGTGATAATTTATTCTGCAATACTGATGGTAGAAGATTCATTCTGTAATACTGAAATTACACATTTTATTTTGTAATACCGAAAGGTAACTCATTTGCATAATTTATACCAGAGAAAAATATCGAGATATATTCAACCTTCAGAAGTCAATTAATTTAAGTACACTCAAAGGGTTGAAAGTTTAATCGCTTATCAACTAAAGGTAAGTTCGAGGGAAAGGTGACTCTCAAGCCACATTATATAAATATTAGAATATGATTAGAATATATTCATCTTTTCACAAGCCGATTGATTCGATTGATCTAGCTTCACTTCTTGGTTGGGGTCACTGTAATACACAAGTACCAAGTGAGGAGTGAGGTACCGAGTAAAGTTGATACTAATAAAGTCGTAAGCGTCGAGAAAAGAATTTTAATAGAGAAATCCAGAACAATCCTCAAAAATCCAGTACAATCCTGAGAAATCAAGTAGTGAGGTGGTTATAGATTTGAACCACCAAGGACCCCAACCATCAAGGACCCCAACCATCAAGGACCGCGAAATTCTTGGGTCCCAATACCCCCTCCCCCCTCCATTTTTTGTACTTTTTTTAAGTTTAATTTTTTTTAACTTTTAATTTTTTTATAGTAACACTTTTTAATTTTTTATAGTAACAATTTTCTTCTTTTTTTAACTTAGAATTTTTGGACTTGGACTTTTTTTGTTTATGTGGCTGTATCAATCGTACTCTGTGGTTGCTCATAGACACTGCGCGGCTGTCTCAGTGAAACTCTATGGCTGGTTATAGACACTACCTAGTTTATTGTATGTATTAAATTGGTAATTTTAGTACATTGGAAGGATAAACACTTGCATAGTATTTCTAAGAAAAGTGAAAAGTAAATATTCGAAGAAAGTGTGTGCACATGATAAAATCATCGCTGCATTGAATGCTGACAAGGAGAAAAATTTGAACTATTGAACAAGCACTAGTGGTAACACTATTGTAAATGTATGCGTGCGTCGTCTTGACAGTGAGAGATTAGATTTCTTTGGACTACCGAAACAAATTAAACAATGCAGGTCGGTGGTGGATATTCAAGAGTGAGATATTCAGAAATAATACCGCTCAAAAAGAATGCAAACATAAAACCAGTAGTTGACGATAAGGGGCAAGTTCTTGCTTATTGTTCTGGTAACACGTTACCTATTGAAAAATGATATTGCCATCTTTCGGGTATTAATATTCAACGGAAGGTAACTAGAAGACAGGCATACTCTTCTAGCAACATTATAACCATATCTTGTTTACGTGACGGAACTGTTACCTCTGTGAAATAATGTGATAATAGACAGTGAAACCGCAGGCAAAATAGAAAGGGCGGACAATATCACTAATGAATATAAAGGTGAATTGCTGTAAAATAAAGCGCATGTGAACATCATCACTACCTTTGATCATATACCAACAGATATACCACAGTCAAGGAGGCCACTAATACCAAAGAAGAAACGCATATTGAACTTGTAGGTGAGCTAATAATAAAAATTTTGAATGACTCGAACTGGATTAATGATTATTATACTGATTACGAGTTACGAGATGGGAAACACTAAAATTTAAGGAGAAAATGTGATAAATTATTTTATGGAACTGATTCAAAATATCCAAAGTTATTTAATAATAGTAATAAAGTATAATAACGTATGTAACATGTTTTTACGTTAATATTCTACATGTCGTTGTTTCAATAAAAATATTTTATGCATTACTTTGTTATATTTCCATTATTTTTAGGGTACGCTAGCAAGTCAAACGTTTAAAATTTTTATTAAAAAGTCGGAGATATAAGAAAAGGAATTTTTAGACATAGATACTACTAGCAGGCTGATAGGGGATATATTAGAAACTGAGATAGGTTAACAGAGCCTTTACCAAAAGTCTGAGAGAGATGAGCTAATTTTTTCTCCAAATCTCCACACGCGAGCAAACACCCGCCCAGACACACAGTCAAAGATAGTGAGAGAGACAAAAACGCGTACAAATACATAAATTAAGACATACAACCGACCAAGACAGGCACTGGGACAAGCAAACATCCACCCCAACATACATGGAAAAGAGAGTGAGAGAGACAAAAAACCTATACAAACACATAGATTCAGACATGCAAACTGACAAAGACAGGCACTAGGACATGCAAACACCCGCACAGAAACAAATGCAAAGAGGGTGAGAAACCCATACAAATACATAGATTCAGACATACAGACCGACTAAGACAGGCATTGGGAAAAGCAAACACCCGACCAGACACACAGGCTTAGAGAGTTAGAGAGACAAAAACACATACAAAAACATAAGTTCAGACATGTAAATCAAAAAAGACAGGCACTGGGACAAGCAAATAGAAGCCCGGAAACACAGGCAAAGAGAGTCAGAGAGACGAAACACATACAAATCTATATATTCAGATATACAAACCGATAAAGGTAAGCACTGGGACAAGCAAACACCCACCCAGACACAAAGGCTTAGAGAGTGAGAGAAACAAAAACGCATACAAACACATAAATTCAGACATATAAACCGACAAAAACAGGTATTGGGAATAGCAAAAAGTCGCCCAGATACAAAGGCAAAGAGAGAAAAAACACATACAAATATATAGATTCGGACATACAAACCTATAAAGATAGGTACTGGGATAACCAAACACCCGCCCAGACGCAGAGGCTTAGAGAGTGAGAGAGACGAGAACCCATTTAGACATGCAAACCGACAAAGAAAGGGCATTGGAACAAGCAAACACCCGCCCAGACACACAGGCAAAGAGAGTTAGAGAGGGAAAACGCATACAAATACATACACTGAGACATACAAACCGACAAAGACAGGCACTGGGACAAGCAAAGACCCAGACACACAGGCAAACAGAATGGGAGAGACAAAAAACAAACAAAAAACACAGATTCATACATAAAAACAGAGAAAGATAGGAACTGGAACAAGCAAACAGCCGCCCAGACACACAGACTTAGAGAGTGAGAGAGACAAAAACGCATACAAACACATAAATTCCGACATGCAAACTGACAAAGACAGGCACTTGGGCAAGCAACAACCCAACCAGACACAGAGGCAAAGAGAGTGAGAGAGACAAAACACGCAAAAATTCATAGATTCAGACAAACACACCGACAAAGATAGGCACTGGGACAATCACACACCCGCCGAGACACACAAGCTTAGAGAGTGAAATATTCAAGAAAGCATACAAACACATTAATTCAGGCATGTAAACCGACAAAAACAGTCACTGGGACAAGCAAACACCCGCCAAGATACACAGGGAAAGAGATTGAGTGAAATAAAAAACATACAAATACATAGATTCAGACATACAAACTGACAAAGACTGGCAATGGGTCAAGCAAGCACCCGCCCGGACAAACAGACTTAGAGTGTTATAGAGACAAAAACAAACACATAAACATAAATTCAGACATACAAACCAACAAAGACAGTCACTAGGACAAGCAATCACCCACCCAAACACACAGGCTTAGAGAATGAGAGAAACAAAAGCGCATACAAATACATAGATTCAAACATACAAACCAACGAAAACAGACACTGGGACAAGCAAAACACCCGCCCGACAACCAGTCTTAGAGGGTGAGAGCGACAAAAACACATACAAACAGATAAATTCAGACTTACAAACCTACAAAAACGGGCACTGGGACAAGCAATCACCCACCAAGACACACAGGCATAGAGAGTTAGAGATACAAAAACGCATACAAACACATAGGTTCATACACACAAATTGACAAAGACAGGCACTGGGAGAAGCCAACACCCTTCCAGACATACAGGCTTAGAGAGTGAGAGAAACAAAAGCATATACAAATACATAGATTCAGACATACAAACCGACAAAGACAGGCACTGGGACAAGCAAACACTCGCCCAGACACAAAGGCAGCGAGAGTGAGAGTGACAAAACGCATTCAAACACATGAATTCAGACCTGTAAACCAACAAAGACAGGCTATGGGACATGCAAACATCCACCAAGACATACAGGCAGAGAGAATGATAGAGACGAAAACGGATACAAAAACATAAATTCAGAAATACAAATCGACAAAGACAGGCACTGGGACAAGAAATTATTCGCCCAGACACACAGGCAGAGAGAATGAGGGAGACAAAAACACATACAAATACATAGATTCAGACATGCCAACCGACAAAAACAGGCACTGGGAAAAGCAAACACCCGCCCATACACACAGGCAAAGAGAGTGAGGGAGACAAAACACATAACAAGTACATAGATTCAGAAATACAAACCATCAAAGACAGGCACTGGGAAAAGTAAATTCCTGCCCAGACACACAAGCTTAGAGAGTGAAAGAGACTAAAACAGATAAAAATACATAGATTCAGACAGATAAACCAATAAAGATAGGCACTGGGACAAGAAAACACCCACCCTGACACACCGGCTTAGAGAGAGTGAAAGAGAGACAGAGACTAAAACACATACAAACCTATAAATTCAGACATGCAAACTGACAAAGACATGTACTGGTACATGAAAACACCTGCCCAGACCCTCAGGCGAAGAGAGTGAGAGAGACAAAAACACATACAAATACATAGATTCAGACATGCAAACTGACAAACACAGGCACTGGGACATGCAAACAAACACCCAGACACACACGCATATAGACTGAGAGAGAAAAAAACACACATGCAAATATTAAAATTCACAAATAGATAACGACAAAGATATGAACAGGGACATGAAAACACCTGCCCAGGCACACTGACTTATAGAGTGAGACAGACAAAAAACATACAAACACATAGATTCAGACATACAAAATGACAAAGACAAGCACTGGGACGTGTAAACATTTGCCTAGACACGGCCAAAGAGAGTGAGAGAGACAAAAAAAAAGATATATACAAATTAATAGATTCAGATATACATACCGACAAAGACAGGTACTGGGAGAGGCAAACACCTGCCCAGACACACAGGTAGTGAGAGTGAGAGAGATAAAATCGCATACAAACACATAAATTTAGACATGTAAACCGACAAAGACAGGCACTTGGACATGCAAAGATCAGCCCAGACACACTGGCAAAGAGAGTGTGAGAGACAAAAAACCACATACAAATGCATAGATTCAGACATACAAGCCGAGAAAGACAGGCATTGGGACAAGCAAATACCTACCCAGACGCACAGGCGTAGAGAGTGAGAGAGACAAAAACACATAAAATACATAAATTCAGACATGCAAACCAACAAAGACAAGCATTGGTACAAGCAGAAACCCACCAAGACACACAGGCTTAGGCTGTCATGACGACGCACGCATACATATCCAATAGTGTTACCAGTAGTGCTTCCTTCATAATTGAAATATTTCCCCTTGTCAGCATTAAACGCAACGATGATTTTATCATGTGCACACACTTTCTTCGTATATTTCATTTTCGCTTTTTTTTTAAGTATGATGTAGGTGTTTATATTTCCAATGTTCGAAAATTACTCATTTAATAAATACAATAAACTGGGTAGTGTCTATAACCAGCCATAGAGTTCAATTGGGACAGCCACGTAGTCTCTATGAGCAACCAAAGAGTACAATTGACGCAGCGGCATAAATAAAAAATAAAAACAAAAAAAATCTAGAAAATTTTCCAAGTCTAAGTAAAGAATAGTAAGAAAGTAAGAATTTACTTTAAGAATTACTTTTATTTTTAGAATTTAAGTTAGAATTTTTCAAATTCCAAGTAAAAAAGAGAAGAAAAGTGTTACTACGAACATTATTTTTCTAATTGTGAAAATCATGACTAACACATTTACTCTCATTTTGTATTTCGAATATATTAAATGTGAATTTTATTTGTTTTAAGTACATTTCATAACATTTTAAGACATGTAAAACAGAAGTTGAAAAAATTTCTATGCTACAAAAAAAAAATTAAAAAATGAAAAGAAAAGTTAAAAAAAAATTAGTTCCAACTTTACTTGTTAACGCACTCTTCACATGGTATTTGTGTCTTAAAGTGACCACAGCCAAGAAGTGAAGCTAGGTCAATCGAATCAGTTGGCTTGTGAAAGGATGAATATATTGTAATCATATTCTGACATTTATATAATACGGCGTGGAAGTCACCATTCCCTTAGACATACCTTTAGCTGATAGGCGATTAAAATTTCAAACCTTTGAGTGTACTTGGATCAAATGACTTCTGAAGGTTGAATATATCTTGATTTTCTTACTCAGGTGAGAATTATGCAAATGAGGTACCTTTCTGTATTACAGAATGAATTATTTAATTTCAGTGTTACAGAATAAATTTTGTACCATCAGTATTACAGAATAAATTATCATAGCTATGGTATCTTGTAATAATCATGAATAAATTATGTGCAATCAGTATCTATTGATACGGTTTACTCCCAAAGGTTGTATGCTCTGTAAAGTATACCATTTTGACTGGAATATAACGTTTTTGGTAGGTTTATATGATGTATCTCCAGTATATATTATAGCTATGCTACTTCGACCGTTCTTTAGATATTGATAATACGTCCTTCTGAAAATAAGCATGCACACAGTGTGTTTTATTTTGTTAAGCACGCCTCTCCAAAGCTATGGACTATTATTTCATTTCCATAGGCATAGTGATTTTACCATTTGATTATTTTGAACAAGATCTTTTTTTCAAAATTTCGATCAACTATATTTAGAGGTTGTGCAATTAAAAAGTCGTAGGAGGGAACTGGTAAGCCTCCAATAACTTTCAACCCTTACCCCCATTTTTTCCTGAAATTTCAGCTCAATACCCTTAGCCATTCTTAAAATATTGTAGATCCTCCTTTTAGCTAAATCGGATACATATATTGCCTTTTGATTTACAATAACATACCGTCAATATTCTCCAAGGTTTTGTCTTATAGCCCTTAGCCTTTTAGGATACACCCAGAATTAAATATTTCCTCTTTTCCTAACGATAAATCCAGCATGTAAACAATAGGCAAATTGCGCAATTTACAGTCTTTGTCCCTCGGCTACAAGGGTATGGTATTCCTGGAAGGATAGCGATTAGATCTTTTGATTAGTTTGAACAAAAGGACAATTCCAATATTTTGAAAAGTGTTAAGCAGAGGGACCAACTAAGAATGGAAAGAAGGGAGGAGTATCCTCAAATCTCTCTTCAGCATCTCCTTTAGATACCTTGAAATTTTCAACTTAATATCCTCAGTCGTTTTTAAGATATTGCTGATATTCCCTTTCAACTACCATTAAGCACATAAGTAGTGGAGGTCAATTGATTAAAGCGCACCCCTAGCAGAAGGTTCGAGCACGCCCCTGTTTCTACCGGTCAGCTGGTGAAATTCCTTGACATCCCCTGGCAAGAGTCCTAGGTGTTTCAATATAATTACTTGGAATGTGGTCGGGATAATACTTAAGTTCAAATAATAAGGAAAATTAACAAGGGATCTTAAAAGGTTAGATAGCTAGTCTGTGGAGCTACCAGCCCCTCAAGTCGTCACACCTGTTCAACGCAGTCAACGGCTCTATTAAAGGGAAAACAGTTGGCAAGACTCCCATGACACACCCATCTGGACTCCAATGACGTCACAGCACACCCCCGTTTTAAGGGGTCAGGTGCATTATGCTTGACACAATTTTATGCATGCCATGTGACAAGAACCCATGGGGGAATCTCCGCTTGTAATGAAATGGCAGCTCACACCTTATGTAATGGCAGCACACACTTTATGCAAGGCCAGCGCATCTTACGCAATGTCTGCATACATCACTGTTAGATAATACCCGTTTTGGCATATTATTTTCCTCCCGAAACGTTCAACGGTTTTTTCTTTCTTTACTTGTTTCTTTTTTTTCTTTAGTTTTTGACCCCACCAGGATCGAAAGGTCAATTGTCTTCCAAGGGGAACGCGCTCTAAGCAACACGACTAACAAGCCATTCCTAATATTTTGTCCAACTCATTACACTCTAAAGTTAACCTATTGCGTGTGAGTGAAATTCCAATGTTTAACTTTCTAGAGTGACATGTTTCGTGCACCTGTATATTTGACACGGATAATTGGCACGCACTCAGGAAACATATACTACTAGGAATTCCGCCTCTCCATTAAGTATAGCTTCTTTAGAAGTGATACCAAATAATATTGACGATTATTAATAATATTTTTATAGCGATAAAAGGAAGATGCGCACTTAAATTGTGTAAACTCTTTTAACGTCCTAAACAATACATCTTAAAAACACAGACTTTGTGAATAAAAGTTCTATAATTCCAATCAAATTTACAAAAAATATGAAAAACACAGAAAAAAACAGTTAAAAACACTAGTCCAAGCCAATGCATGCCACAATGGCGTACTAATACTGCTCTTTGGCGCCCTTTCTGATATCGCATATCTTCCCCAAGACATCTTTCAAACATTTCCTGTTAAAAATTATGCCTTAAGATCACGCGATTCAAGTTTTGGCAAGCCAAGCCCATGTTTGTAACCATGCAACTGAGCCAGTTTAACTGCACCCTAATTCAACAGAGCCCCTGATTTTTGCATAACTTCCTTTTGTCTCAGCCCTTACGCAACCCGTGGGGGCATTTTTCAGTAAAAATATCAAAACCTGCAAAGGGGGAAATTGCATTTCGAGAAATTATTGTTCCCAAGGCAAATATGCAATTAGGGAAATTAAGAAAATACAGCGTTTTGAGAGAGGACTGTGCAAATGGAAAAACGAAACACGCTCGAATAGAAGATAGGTATGGAACCTAGAAGACAATTCTAGAGAAGGAGGAGAGATATTAGAGATATATTTAAAGCGTTTTAAGAGGTATCCTTAAAGGACTTTAAATTAAAATATCCATTTCATTAAGTTAAACTTATGAATATTTCACAATATCCTGACAATACATGGCTGCCCCCCCCCCACCCCCCTAAAAATCATTTTGAGAGGGTGAAGTGATATTAGTGGCACATTTAAAGCGTTTTAAGAGCTTTCTTTTTAACGAAATGCATCGTTTCTTTGGGTAATTGTAAGATTTTCACCCTCCTCCACGGAAAAATTCCTTAACGCCTCCACCTTAACTTTTATGCTGTAGAATATGATACTCCAAAAGGCATCCCACCAATTTTAAATTACTTGACTGTCCCCCTGACACCCCCTCCATTATCCCTAAGACATTTTTTAGTCATTTTATAATAAACAATTATACCTCAATCCGCTGATTCAACATTTTGCAACCCAACCCTATCATGATCCTCCACAAAACACTCAGCATCACCATGGTATTACGCCCCCATCCCCTCATCCATCATCCATGTGGAACCAGTCCTTCATCAACCCCCTAGAACTTTTCAATCTTTTCGTTCCAGAAACAAGCTAAAGAATCGCATCAAAAAATATATTTTTGAAAATAGAGAAGTCACCATTTCCTTGCTAGAGAGTGATACCCCAAGCATTTTACTCCACAATGGCACACCACTACCGCTTTGTGCCACCCCTATCATATCACCCCATCTCCCCCAAGGCACTTTTCAGACATTTCTTGTTAAAGTTATACTTTTAAGCTAATAAGTGCTAACTCGCTAGTTTTTTACCTGTCAGAGATATTAAAAAGTTTTCATGTCTTTTCTAGTCTACCTTTGTCTCTTCAGGCTCCATGCCCCCTCCCCCTTAGTTTTAAGAGATTTTGCCCCCCCTAAGGAATAATGTCATTTTTCACTGTTTAAACGTTTGATTGACCTTTTCACTTTTATAGTCTAAATTTTTCTTCTCAGGCTCCATGCTCCTCCTCCCTAATTTTAAAAGAATCAACCTCCTCAGAAATAACTAAAATAAGGTTTTTTTTCAACTTTTCACTCTAATAAAAAGGTAGTTTTAATTCTAAATCTAAATTCTTTAAGTGCTTACTCGCTAATTTTTTTTTTTTTTTGGGGGGGGGGGTCATCTATACCCACTCTAAGGATCCCAGCCCTGTTAGCTCCATTGATACAGAACATTTATGATTTCCTTTTTCTAGGCCGAGATCGAAAGCCTCAAATATCAAAAAGCGCAAAGGGGATTCTATTTTGAGAAATTATTGTTCCCACCAAGCCCTGGCAGACCACCCGGCATTCCAGGTGTTCTAATATTTCTTCAGTATTGGCATGACTCTTACCCATTTTGTCACATTGTTTTTCCGGAAGATCCCCAGGATTTCCGTGACGAGGTCCAATATGGCACTAACACCGATCCCCGACTGTAACCGAACACGGGCACACACGTGAGTGCAGCGTAAGTAACGATGTTCATCTTAAACAATGACACCTAATAGGAGACGTTGGAGGATAAGTGGGTAATCTTTCGAGAAGAGTAGATACCCAAATTGTTAAAAAGTATACTTATGGCCCAAAGCGGAATGGCGCTGCGACACTGTTTTCATACTGGCAACAACCCTCATCACCCCCTCCATCATCCATGCGGCAGCACTCTCAAGCCCCTAGGATATTTTCAACCTTTTTGCTCCGAAAATTTGTGAAAGAACCACATTAAATAGTTTATTTTTGAAAACAAAGAAGTCGCCCCTTTCCTTGGTATAATTTTATACTCTAAGCAATTCATGCCAGAATGCACACACTATTACTGTTCTGTGACACATTTTTAGTAATTTTTGTTGGGTGGAGTTGAACTTGGAGTCAGCGTATTGAGAGTTCCAGGAATTAGAGATGAAATCGCTTATAAATTACAAATGTAGTTAAAGAAACTAATTAGAAGCAGGCTTTGAAGTTGGAACTCTATTAATTTTTTGCTGAATAGAGTTAAAATTGGAGTTGCTATGTTGAGAATATCTGGAGCTTTAGTCAAATCGGTTATAAATTACTGATCTAGTTAAAAGAATTCTTAAGAATAGGGCTCTGAAGTTGGAGTTTTAGTATTTTTTTGCTGAATGGGCTCAGACTTGGACTCAGCATAATACAAGCACCAGGCTTTAGAGTTGAAATCGGTTATATATTACAAATCTAGTTAAAAGAACCTTTAAGAATGGGGCTCTGAACTTGGAGTTTTAGTAATTTTTGGCTCAGTTGAGATGGACCTGGACTCAGCGTATAGCAAGCGCCAGAAGCTAGATTTGAAATCGATTATAAATTACAATTCTAGTTCAAAGAACTTTTAAGAACGAGGCTATGAAGGCAGAGTCTTAGTAAGTTTTTCCGAATAGAGTCGGACCTGGAGTTGAAGTATAGCAGGCGCCAGGAGTTAGAGTTGAAATCGCTTATAAATTACAGATATAGTTAATAGAACCTTTAAGGAAGGGGTTCTGAAGTTGGAGTTTTAGTATTTTTTGCGGAGTAGAGTCCGACTTGGCGTCGACGTGTTGCAAGCGCAAGGAATATGAGTTGTAATCGCATATAAATTACAAATCTAGTTAAAGGAACCTTTTAGAACGAGGCTTTCAACATTTTTTTGCATATTAGTGTTGGAGTTGGAATCGATATATTGAAAATGTCTGGAGCTAGAGTTAAGTAGGTTATAAATTACAAATCTGGTCTTTGGAGTCACCAAAATTTTTATCTGTTTTCCAATGATTCTTATGAATTTTTTTGGAGGGATTCTCGGGGGCCATCAAAGTAATTCTATCCCCAAAAATTAAAAGTAAAAAAAAATCTACCCCCCCCCCTAGTTTCTTTGTTTTGGTAATGATCGGAGTTAAAAGAACACTAAAACTTATATTATATACATGATTCGACTTTCTTTTTTCATCCTTTGTAAGAACGTCAGGGATTATGATATTTTCCTGGAACACCAGCCTTTCTTGGGTTTAAAATTTCTTGACAATAAGCTATAATCGCGTTTTGTAGGGGTACAGGAATACTAAAACTTATATTCTTTAAACGATTTGTTTTCTGCTAGAACTGGTATGTTTTTCTTATCACTACCAAATTTTCTCATCGAAGTACCAACTTTTTTCCTTAATACTAACAAATACTTACTTAATACTATCAAATGTCTCTTGAAAGTAACAGCGTTTTTTCTTATAGTAACAATTTTCTTATAATAGCAGCAAGTTTTCTGTAAAAGATAAAAAATTTATCTTAGAAGTAAGAATTTTTTGTTTATGCTAAAACGTTTTCTATCAGAAGTAGCAAGTTTCTCTAACATTAACGAATTTTCTCTTCGAAGCAACAAGTTTTTCATTAATACTAGCAAGCTTTTGCTTAGCATTATAAAATTTCTCTTAGAAGTGACAGGTTTTTTTCTAAATAGTAACAGATTTTTCTAATAGCACCAAGTTTTCCGTCAAAGATACTAAATTTCTCTTAGAATTAACAATTTTGTTCGTCAGTTATAACACGTTTTCTGTGAGAAGTACCAAGTTGTCCGTCAAAGATAGAAAATTGTTCTTAGAAGTAACAATTTTTTGTTTATGATACAAGTAGCAAGTTTTTTCTTAACACTAACAAAGTCTCTATTCGATGTAACAATATTTCCTTATTACTAACAAACTTTTACTTAACAGTACCAGATTTGTCTTGGAAGTAACAGGCTTTTTCTTAATAGTAACAAATTGTTTTTCTAATAGCTGCAATGTCACCGTCAAAGTTAACAATTTCTTTTAGAAGAAACAATTTTTTCGTCAATGATAAAGTTTTCTGCTAGAACTAGATAGTTTTGCGTCAAAGATAACAAATTTTTCTTAGAAGTAACAATTTCATCGTTTGTGATAACAAGTTTTATGTGAGAAGTAGCAAGTTTTTCTTAATAGTAACAAATGTTCTCTTCGAAGTAACAACATTTTCCTTAATACTAACAAACATTTACTAAAAACTTTCAATTTCTCTTGGAAGTAACAGTTTTTTTCTTAGTAGTCACAAATTTTTTCTAATAGCACAAAATTTTTCCTCAAACATAACAAATTTCTGTTAGAAGTAACAATTTTTTCGTCTACGATAGCAAGTTTTCTGTTAGAATTAGCAAGTCTTTCTTAACACTAACAAATTTTTCTTCAGGAAAAATTTATTAAGGAAAAAAGTAACAACTTTTTTCCTTAATAATAACAAACATTTACTTAATACTATCAAATGTCTCCTGGAAATAATAGGTTTTTCTTAATAGTAACAATTTTTTTCTAATAGCAGCAAGTTTTCCGTCAAAGATAACAAATTTTTCTTAGAAGTAACAATTTTATCGTTTGTGATAACAAGTTTTATGTCAGAAGCAGCCAGTTTCTCTTAATAGTACCAAATGTTCTCTTCGAAGTAATAAACTTTTCCTTAATACTAACAAACGTTTACTAAACACTTTAAATTTCTCTTGGAAGTAACAGGTTTTTTCTTAAAAGTAAATTTTTTCTAATAGCATCAAGTTTTCCTTCAAAGATAACAAATTTCTCTTAGAAGTAACAATTTTTTCGTCTACGATAACAAGTTATCTGTTAGAACTAGCAAGTCTTTCTTAACACTAACAAATTTTTCTTCGAAGTAACAACCTTTTCCCTTAATACTAACAAATATTTACTTAATACTATCAAATTTCTCTTGGAAGTAACAGCTTTTTATCAAATGTTACAATTTTTTCTAATAGCATAAAGTATTTCTTCAAAGATAAGAAATTTATCTTAGAAGTAAACATTTTCTGTTTATGATATCAAGTTTTCTGCCAGAAGTTGCAAGTTATCTTAACACTAACAAATATTCTCTTCGAAGTAACAACTTTTTCCTTAATACTAACAAAGTTTTACTTAATATCATCAAATTTCCCTTGGAAGTAACAGCTGTTTCTAAATAGCAAGAAATTTGTTTCTAATAACAGCATGTTTGCAGTCAAAGATAACAAATTTCTCTCAGAATTAACAATTTTTTTATGATAACAAGTTTTTTGTCAGAAGTAGCATGTTTTTCTTAACATCATCAAATTTTCGGTTCGAAGTAACAACTTTTTTCCTTAATACTAACAAACATTTACTTAATACTATCAAATTTCTCTTGGAATTAGCGGGGTTTTTGCCTAAGTAACAATTTTTTTCTAATAGCAGCAAGTTTTCCGTCAAAGGCGAGAAATTTCTCTTAGAAGTAACAATTTTCTCTACGTTTAAGTTAGGTTCATTTAACTTAAGTTGACATGAGCGGTCATGTTAACCTAAGTTAAATGAACCTAACTTAAACGTAGAGAAAGTTCTAACAGAAGTCCTGTTATCGTAGACGAAAAAATTGTTACTTCTAAGAGGAGTTTGTTATATTTGAGGGAAAACTTGGCGCTATTAGAAAACATTTGTTACTATTTAGAAAAAAATTTATTACTTCCAAGAGAAATTGAAAGTGTTTAGTAAAGGTTTGTTAGTATTAAGGAAAAGCTTGTTACTTCGAAGACAAAATTGGTTACTGTTAATGAAAACTTGCTACTTCTGACTTATCTTATCTTTGACAGAAAACTTGCTAGTTCTAACAGAAAACTTGTTATCACTGACGAAAAAATTGTTATTTCTAAGAGAAATTTGTTAACTTTGATGGAGAACTTGCTGCTATTACAAAAAAAAATTTGTTACTACTAAGAAAGAACATGTTACTTCCAAGAGAAATTTGGTAGTGTTAAAGTAAACACCTGCTACATATAACAGAAAACTTGTATCATAAAAAAAAATTGTTACTTGACGAAAAACTTGGTACTTCTAACTGAAAACTTGTTATCATTGACGAAAAAAATTGATACTTCTAAGATAAATTTGTTATCTTTGACGGAAAATTTGGTGCTATTAGAAAATTTCTTACTATTAAGAAAAAAACTTGTTACTTCTAAGAGAAATTTTACAGTGTTAAGTAAAAGTAAAAACTTGTTAGTGTTAAGGAAAAAGTTGTTAAGCTGCTTCTGACACAAAAATTGTTATCATAAACAAAAAAATTGTCCCTTCTAAGAGAAATTTGTTATCTTTGACGGAAAACCTGCTGCTATTAGAAATAATTTGTTACTATAAATAAATACATGTTACTTTCAAGAGACATTTTATAATATCAAGTAAATCTTTGTTAGTATTGTTAGTTTGTTAGTAAATGATGAGAACATTTGACAGCGCTAAGAAAAACTTGCCAGTTCTAGCAGAAAACAGCTCGCTTAAAGAATAAAGTTTTTAGTCTTCCTTTTTCCCCCAAAAACTGGATTATGGCTTTTTTAAAGAAATATTAAACCCAAGAAATGCTTCTGCTCCAGGAAGAAATCATAATCCCTGACGTTCTTACAAAGCATGAAGAGAGGAAGGCGAATCATGCATAGAACATTAGTTTTAGTCTTCTTTTACCTCCGATTATGCCTTATAACTATGAAATATTAATGTCAAGAAAGGAAGTGTGTGTTCCAAGTAAAATCATAAGGTTCTTATCTACAAGACAGAGTCAACCCTAGCACATCGGACCAAATCATAAAAATCAAGACCATACCATTGAAATCACGATCAAAGTGTGGAAATCAATGTCAACCTCTAAACAATCATTACCAAAACAAAGAAACTAAGGGGAGGTTAGAATTTTTTTTACTTAGAATTTTTGGGTATAGAATTATTTTTGGGGACCCCCGTAAATCCCGATGAAAACGCCTAAATCTCATAAAAATCAATAGAAAACTGCTTAGAAGCTAAAAATGTTGGTGACTCAGTTGTAATCAAAAAGACCAGATTTGTAATTTATAACCGATCTCAACTCTAGCTACAAACATTGTCAATATATCGAATCCAACTCCAACACCATTCAGGAAAAAAAATTACTAAAATTCCAAGTTCAGAGCCTCGTTGTAAAAGGTTCGTTTAACTAAATTTGTAATTTATATGCAATTTCAACTCTAATTCCTGGCGCTTGCAATAAGTCGACTCTAAGTCCGACTCCATTCAGCAAAAATTACTAAAACTCCAACTTCAGAGCCCCGTTCTTAAAGTTTTTTTTTAAAAACTAGATTTGTAATTTATAAGCGATTTCATCTCTAATTCCTGGCGCCTGCAATACGTCGACTCCAAGTCCAACTCCATTCAGCAAAACATTTCTAAGACTTCAACTTCAGAGAACCGTTCTTAAAAGTTCTTCTAACTAGATTTGTAAATTATAACCGATTTCAACTCTAGCTCCTGGCGCTTTCTATGCGTTCAGTCCAAGTCCAACTCCATTGAGCAAGGAATTACTAGAACTCCGACTTCACAGCCCCATTCACAAAGGACCTTTTAACTAGATTTGTAATTTATAACCGATTTCAACTCTAACTCTTGGCGCTTTTAATACGCTGATACTAAGTGTGAGTCCATTCAGCAACAAATTACTAAAACTCCGACTTCAGAGCCCCACTCTCAAAGGTTCTTTTAACTATATTTTTAATTTATGACACATTTGACTAAAGCTCCAGAAATTTTCAACTAGCGACTCCAGCTCCAACTCTATTCAGCAAAAAAATTAATAAAACTCCAACTTCAGAGCCTCTTTCTAATAGGTTCCTTTCACCACATGTGTAATTTATAAGCGATTTCATCTCTAATTCTTGGCGTTATCAATACGATGACTCCAAGTTCGACTCCATTCTGCAAAAATTACTAAAGATGTGTCAAAGAGCAGTAATAGTGTGGCATTGTGGCAAGAATTGCTTAGAGTATCAAAATATAGCAAAGAAAGGGGGCGACTTCTCTGTTTTCAAAAATATACTGTTGAATGCGATTCTTTAGCTTATTTTTGGAGCGAAAAGGTTGAAAATGTCCTACGGGCGGAGAATTGGTGCTGCATGGATGATAGAGGGGGGAGGATGAGGGTTTGTGACAGTAAGAAAACAGTGTCGCAGCGCAATTCCACTCTGGGCCATAAGTATAATTTTTAATGGTTTGGTTATCTACTCTTTTTGCAAGATGAGCCTCTTATCTTCCAACGTCTCCCATTAGGCGTCATTGTGTAAGATGATCACCGTTATTTACGCTGCACCCACGTGTGTGCCCGTGTTCGGTTACAATCGAAGAATCTCCTTGGACTCCGGGAGTCTAGTTTGTGACATACGATGGTCTCATCCATATTAGACCTGGTCACGGAAATCAGGGGATCTTCCAGAAAAACAATGTGACAAAATGGGTAGGAATCATGCCAATACTGAAGAAATGATAGAACACCTGGAATCCCAGGTGGCCTGCCAGGGTTGGGTGGGACCAATAATTTCTCGAAATAGAACATCCCCCCCTTGCTCGCTGTGATAGTTGAAGCGTTCGATCTCGGCTTAGAAAAAGGAAAACATAAACTTTAGGTATGAATGGAGCTAACAGGGGGATTGGGATCCTTAGAGTAGGTATAGATGACTCCCCCCCAAAAAAAAACAGAAGAAACTAGCGAGTAAGCGCTTAAAGAATTTAAATTTAGAAAAAAATACTTTTTTATTAGAGTGAAAAGTTGAAAAATAACCTTATTTAGTTATTTCTGAGGGAGCTGAGTCTTTTAGTGGTCCAAGAAATGAGCCTTGTGGTACTCCTACCTTTTCAGAACATGGCGTTTTTACCGATCTTACTGCACCTCCATCCACAAATTGACTCCGACCACTGAGGTAAGACTGGATGAGTAAGAGAGCATTACCTCTTGTTCCGCAATTGTCAAGTTTATCCAGAAGAATCAGATGACAAACCGTGTCAAACACTTTTTTTACATCCACAAATATTGTAGCTGGTATCACCTCACGGTCCATCGCATCATTCAAAAACTGTAACAAAACCAATACAGAATTTTCGGTTGAGTGCCCAGGCCTAAATCCAAACTGATACTTGTTGAAGAAGTTAGACCTAGTCAGATAATTCATCAGTCTGTTGTAGATGCAACGCTCCATAATTTTCGAAAAAGTAGAGAGAATAAAGATAGGGTGGTAGTCTGAAGGTCGCTACCTTTGTGGAGCGGTATAACTTTCGCCGACTTGAAGACAGTAGGAAAGATGCCATCTTTAAATGAAGAATTGACGATGTGTGCGATAACGCCGACATAGCAATCGATGGTCTTCTTTATGAGGTAATTTGACAACCCATCTGGACCTTCGGAGTGACCGTTTTTCATGGCTTGAACAATCTTCAGCAGTTCGTCCTCAGTGACTGGCAGGAGAGGTGGAATTCCCGATAATAGATGTTTCCTGAGTGCGTGCCAATTATCCGTGTCAATTATGCAGGTGCACGAAACATGTCATTCTAGAAAGCGAAGCATGGGGATTTCACTCACACGCAATAGGTTAATTTTAGAATATAATGAGTAAGACAAAACATTAGGAATGGCTTGTTAGTCATGTTGCTTAGAGCGCGTTCCCCGTGGAAGAAAATTGACCTTTCGTGTCCTGGCAGGATCAAGAACTAAAAATAAAGAAGAAACAAGTAAAGAAAGAAAAAAGCGTTAAACGTTTCGGGTGAAAAATAATATGCCAAAACGGGTATTATCTAACACTAATGTATGCAGTCATTGCGTAAGATGCGCTGGCCTTACATAAAGTGTGTGCTGCCATTACATCAGGTGTGAGCTGTCATTAGTTTACAAGCGGAGATTCCCCCGTGGGTTCCTGTTTCATGGTTACATAAAATTGCGTCAAGTATATTAAACCTGACGGTTTAAAACGGGGGTGTATTGTGACGTCATTGGAGTCTGAGGAGTGTGTCATGGGAGTCTTGCCAACTGTGTTCGCTTTAATAGAAGCGGTGACCGTGTTGCACAGGTGTGACGTCTTGAGGGGCTGGTAGCTCCGCAGACTCCCTATCTGACCCTTAAAGATCCCTTGTTAATTTCCTTATTATTTGAACTTGTGTATTATCCCGACCACATTCCAAGTAATTATATTGAAACACCCAGAACTCTTGCTAGGGGCTGTCATTGGGATTTTCTCAGCCGACCGGTAGAAACAGGGGTGTGCTTGAACCTTCTGCTATGGGCGTGCTTGAATAAATTGACCCCCACTACTCACATGGAGGGTTTTAATTGTGTCCAGCATCCTCCTCATTATTTTCTTAAAGTTTCACTTTAATTCCCCTAAGACTTTTTCGAGGCCCACCATCAAGCATGCCCTCTTTTTCAACAAAAATCCTTAACAATGGGTGAATTGCACAATAATATATACCTCTTGCCCGCGGCTAGGGGATGGTTTGTCAACCCCTGAGGCATAATTTTTTGACCTTTGAACAATTTTGAACAAAATGGCTATCTAAAAATTTTGACCTGATACATTTGGGGAAAAGAGTGTTGGAGGGGCGAGGTGGTTGCCCTTTAATCACTTTTGACTCTTAACAAAGGCAGTAAGGCTTTAAATTTTCAAATAAAGCTTATGCAACCAACCCTTTCCATAAAAACATTATATTTTAACAATAAGCAGCTTACATAACTTACAGTCCTTTGGGCAGAGGCAGGGGGGATTCCACCCCAAAACATGGTTATTTTGCCTTTGAACTCTTTTCCAAAATGTCATTATGAAGGGAGCTATAAGGCTTTTCCAACTTTGGAGGGGGCTATTTCAATTTCCAATCGATTGAGCCCCCTTCAAAGTTTATACGACCAATGCTTCCATAAAAAACTTCTATGTTAACAATGGGCAACTACCCTAACTTATAGTCCTTCCCGGGGGCTGAGGGATTTGTAAACCAAAGAGGCATAGCTGTTTTCCCTTTGGACTATTTAGACAAGATGACTATCTAAAAATTTTGATGGGATCTGTTTTGGAGAGAAGGGTGGAAGAGGGGCTCTAGTTACCCTTCGATAACTTTTGACTCTTAAAAAGGAAACAAGAACTTTCAATTTCCAATCAAATGAGCTTCCTTCAAAGTTCTTACGACCACCCCTTCCATACAAACCTTAGACGTTCTCCGGTTATAACATACAATCCTATCTCCAGGCTCTGGGGACATTGTCCCCAGAGCCAATCCTATCTCCTAGAGACATTGTTGTATGATGTTCAGACTATTTTTAACGAAATTATTACCTCAAAAATTTATCGGATACATTTGGGGAAAAGAGGGCCTTTGGGGGGGGGGGGGCTGTGGTGCTCTGATCACCTTTGACTCTTAAAAAAGGAATTAGAACTTTAAATTTCATATTAAATAAGCCTCTTTTATGTATATACAACCACTCCTTCCATAGAATTTCATATGACCCAGGGCATAACTTACAACCCTTTCCCCTGGCTTTGGAAGATAACCTTGAAAAATCTCCAGAGAATTCCAACCCCCCTGAAAAGTGTCCCTAGACAATTCCCCAAGAACATCTCCACTCCTAAAATGGAGACACCAAAGAGAAAGTAAGACAATTATAACGAACTTTGTATATGAATTCTGCAAAATTTCCCCCCTTCCCTAATTTAAAACTTCCTCTGGAAAGATCATCGTTAGAAACCTCCCTGCTGACCGAAAATTCTCCCCGTAGAAACTACTTCGCCACCACAGAAAATCCCCCTCGAAAAGTATCAGTACACTTCCCGCTAACCAATACTATATTTAAGCAATGGGCAAACTTCATACCTTGTAGCCTTTCCCCCGGGGGTGTGGTGTCTAAGTCACCATTAAAGGGATGGTTTTTAGATCTCTTAGGTCTATGTTCAACAAAATGGCAACCTCAGAATTTTTATCAGACGACTTTAGGGCAAAAAGGGGCGTGGAATGGGGGCTAGCTGCTCTTCAATATTTTTGGTCAATTAATAAGGGCACTAGAACTATAAATTTCCGACCAAATGAGCCCTCTCCCGATCTTCTAGGATCACTGGATCGATACAATCACCCCTGAAAAAGAGAACAAATAAACACGCATTTGTGATCTTTCTTCTGCTAAAAAAAAAAAATGAAAGCAGTTTCGTATATAGGAGTGTGAAACTTCTTCACCAGGCTTTTCTGATACGCTGAATCTGATGGTTTTATTAAGATTTTAACATTCATATGTCATTAAGATTCATTGACTTTTAGTAGGTATATCCCCCTTTTTTAGACAATCAGACAAGTTTTCTCATGCTCGTAGCTTTTGATGAGTAATACAAAACTGAATCTTATGATGAATTTATATATAAGATATCAGCATAATAAGCCGATGCTTTTGGTGTATCTATTTATATCAAAATTTCGTTTTAGTTTCGGTTACCATTGAGCCGCGTCATTCCTCTGGATTTTCCCCTGATTCCAAATATTCAAAACCGATTAAATTTGCCAGATGTATTAAAATAAAAATATTCGTATAATTTCAGGAAGTGCATTTAAAAGCTCGCATAATGTTATGTCCCAGTTAAAGATAGGAATGGGGCCATAATTAATGATAAGTAAAGAGTTAAAGAGAGATGGGCAGAACATTTTGAGACTGTCCTGAACCGAGATAGAGTTGCAGGAAAAGATATAGGGGAAAATGAAAAAGTTTGTATTACCTTGAATTTGAAGGAATATTTGTTTTGTGAGGAAGAAGTAGCAACAGAACTAAAAGGATTAAAAATTAATGAGGCTCCAGGTGCTCATAGTGTGGTACTTGAGTTTGACTCTGAGGTTAGAATTAAGTTAATGAAGAATATGAATATGATTTTTGAAAATGGGAAAGTACCTAGTGATACTAGGAAAACCTTAATTAAACCACTGTATAAGAAAGGTGATAAGAGTGAGTGTGGTAACTATCGAGGTATTAGTCTGGTCTCTGTAGGTAGAACATCACTTAGTGATATGATACTTTTTAGACTGAGAGATACTATTGACAAAGTTTTAAGAGAAGAACAGTGCGGTTTTAGAAAAGGTACAGGATGTGTCGACCAAATTTTCACTTTTAGATTAATAATTGAAAAGTGCCTGAGTTGTCAAACACCTTTGGTCCTCAGTTTTATAGATTATGAGCAAGCGTTTCTGTTAATAGAGGAACTTTAGCAAAGGTCTTATCCTTGTATGGTATACCTGACCAATACATTAAAGTGATTAGTGCTATGTACGAGAATAACACTACTGCGGTTAAGGTAGGAAATGAGGTTAACAGCTGGTTTTGTACTAAATCAGGAGTTAAGCAGGGTCGTAATGAAATCGTAGCAAACGATTGATCAGGTGGGCAGCTTCACTTACCTTGGTAGCATTATTAGTAAAGACGGTGAAAGCAGTGAAGATGCTAAAGGTAGAATAGCCAAGGCTCAGGGTAAAATTTCACGGTAAAAAAAAAGTTTGGATGAATAAGAAGATAAGTCTGCAAACCAAAATTAGAATATGGAAGCTATAGTGATGATAGTGGTCAAATATGGCTCTGAAGCATGGGCACTCTGAAAAGCAGATGAAGATTTAGTAGTTGTTTTCCAGAGAAATTGCCTACGAACTGTTCTGGGTACCCGGCTGGCTGACCCTATTTCAAACGGTAGGCTGTCACAAAAATGTGGCTCAATCCCACTTTCTAGAGCGATAATAGAAGAAAGGTTGAGATGGTTAAGACACATTCTGCGGATGAAGGATGACTGATTGCCAAGGATTGTCCTTTTCAGCCAACCGTCTAGGGCCAAATGGAAAGCAGGTTGTCCTCGTGTGAGGTGGGAGGTATCATTAAGAAAGATTTAAAGGAAATCATAACATCCTAGGAGGGTTTAAAGAGGGAGGCTTTGAATAGATTGGGATGGAGAAGGAGCTTGCGTAGCTGTGTCAACCTGCAGGTGGCTTGGTGCTGTAGTGAGTTGTTGGTAGTAGTAGTAGCATAATGTTACGCAATCCTGATGAAAAATATAATATGGAATTTTAACATGCTTACCTTCGGATTTACAAACAGTCGTACTCTTCCCGAGAGAAATGCCGTAATTTTTTTTCTAACATGAGTTTTCGAATTGAACCCCCGGTAGTCAATTGTGGAAAATGGCAAGGCCGTATCCGGGGGTTTTAGGGGGTTTGAACCCCCCTGGAACTGTTTTTCCGACTCGTAAAAACGTGACAAAAATGAATATAAACAAATATTTTGGGTGCTTTTTGAAGTTTTTTAGTAATCTCCTCAACCCCTAAAAAATTATTTTTCGACCCCCCCCCCCCCCCCCCCGCTCAAAAAAAATAGTGGATACGCCCTGGAGAAAGGCCTTATTTAAACTTAAATTTAAAGGTCCTGAGCCTTTTGTAAGCAATAGTAAAGATTAAGCTACAGAAAATTAATTTCTGGCATTGTCATGAGGGCCTAAAGGTAATAATAGACCTTTTTGAGAACAATAGGACATTTAAAATGTATCAAAGAGAGCCCTAATTTAAATCTAGCTATAAATAAAACTTCTTTTATCACTTCGGCTGTGGTAATTTTGGTCGGAAATGACCAAAATTTATGCGTCAATTTTATTTCCGAAATGTGTTATTTTCGATCATTTTGGTCAAAAATGAATTATTTGTGTGTCGTGGGTAAACTTTGCACGAGAAATCAAATGGTACCGTCAGAGTTGTCCTATATCGTACCCACAGTTTATATAATTAGGCAGTAAGTTTACCGCAGATCATTTCTGGCTCTTCATTCCCGGTGCGAACAAAAAGCTCCTCCCACTTATTTCTGCACTTATGGGTTAGTGTGTATGCGTCAATCAATGAGAAATGGTTACAAAGTGCATTATTCGTAATTGCGAAAGCAGAAAAAAACTTGGTGAGCCGGCCAAGCGGTTTGCAAGTGTCCAATCTCACAGGTATGACTTAATTTATATACAAATTATGACTTAATCTATTATTTATATACAGTGGACTCAACTGATTGGCCTATCTGGGATTTTATAAAAAAAGGGGGCGGAGGGTTGATGAAATTTGTGAAAATAAGGAATTTTTTTTTCTTCTAATAACTGGTGGAATAGGTGTAATGGTTTCAGGGGCGGATCCAGGATTTTTTAGGGGGGGCGCAAAATAGGTTGATCCGATAAAATTACGCTAGGAGCAAGTTTAATTAATGCAAACTTGCGTTAATTAGGTAAATTACACTACTTCAGACTATGTTAGGGGGGCACACCTCGCCCCCCCTCTGGATCCGCCACTGCATGGTTTATCATTTTTTTTCGCGTCGTGATATTTATTTTCTATGATATTTATTTTCTAGATAAGACTAATTTCGTTTTCAATCAATGTTTCCGTATGAAATGGGCAGACCTTTCCTGAACTTTAAACAATAAACACCTCTGTTTGAAAATCTTTGCGCTTTGTGAATTTAGATAGCGATTTATATGGAGTGTTAGAGCCATACCAGTTACTCTCCTTTGCTTTTTTATTCTTTAATAATAATTTCTGGTCGTTTTGTGTTTGAGTTATTGTAGGCTTCTATTTCTACTGATTTTAAGTTTAATATGGCCTTTACTTTTCTTTAAAAAAACTTTCTTTTTCGTAAAGCTTTCGTAGTATATATATATATATATATATATATATATATATATATATATATATATATATATATATATATATATATATATATATATATATATATATATATATATATATATATATATATATATATATATATATATATATATATATATATATATATATATATATATATATATATATATACATATATATATATATATATATATATATATATATATATATATATATATATATATATATATATATATATATATATATATATATATATATATATATATATATATATATATATATATATATATATATATATATATATATATATATATATATATATATATATATATATATATATATATATATATATATATATATATATATATATATATATATATATATATATATATATATATATATATATATATATATATATATATATATATATATATATATCATATATATACTATATATCATATATATATATATATATATATATATATATATATATATATATCTCTCTCTCTCTCTCTCTCTCTTCTCTCTCTCTCTCTCTCTCTCTCTCTCTCTCTCTCTCTCTCTCTCTCTCTCTCTCTCTCTCTCTCTCTCTCTCTCTCTCTCTCTCTCTCTCTCTCTCTCTCTCTCTCTCTCTCTCTCTCTCTCTCTCTCTCCCCCCCCCCGCCCCCCCCCCCCCCCCCCCCCCCCCCCCCCCCCCCCCCCCCCCCCCCCCGGGGGGGGGGGGGGGGCGATCACTCACTCACTCACTCACACTACTACTACTACTACTACTACTACTATATATATATATATATATATATATATATATACATTCTCTGGAGCAATCGCACCTTGGTCCGGGTTTTTATAATGGGTGAGATATGGAAAGATCATACTGCTATTATATACACTGTGATCGTACCGAACGAAGATATAAAAGGGACATATGCCGCTTATAACCTACCTCAGAGCCATGGGCTGTGACGATTTTGGTCACAAATGAGTTATGCATGAGTTATGCAAATAAAAAAAAGAGACATATGCCACTTTTGGACGTGGATAAAAATTTAAGATAAAAAGAGATATACGCCACGGACAAACTTTTTTCCATTTTCTTGGTCTCCTGAACAGTTACAAAAATGGCGTATGTCGCAGTTTTAATCATTACAGCTGACTTCTGCAACTCCTGAAATATTTTCTGGCAGTAGCCTACTCTTTTTCATTTGTCACTAAAAAGAAAACAATTTGATGTCGGGAAGGACCACAATGTAGTCGAGCGATAAATATGGCTTGTCATTGTCCCTGAACTGTCAAAAGGCTAATTAAATAGCGTCGAAAGTAGTAAGGCATCTATATATTAAAAATATACATGCACTTTCACAAGCCTGAGGCATGGATATGTGTGTATATTTTCAAGTAATTGGGTTACCAGGGGTCAGTGACCTATTACAATGAACCCTATGTGGGTTGGTAGACAGGTTTTCTATTATGAGACCCATTTTTTGTGTGTCAAACGGTTAAAGAAAGCTTGGTGGTTAGTCAATATAATAAGTTGATTGGTTGGTCTTTAAAAAAACATGCCAAGCTATAATGTACTCAATTAAAAAAACCGATATAATGTCCGTACACTGCATCCCAATTTTCATTATGTTTTAAGACATTGTTTATAGTACACCATATATTTTTAACTTTTGAAAACAATGGATTTGTCAATTTTCAATTTGAGTACACTTTTCATTCTTTTATTTCCCCCCCCCCCAAAAAAAATTAAAGAAAAACATTTTAGTAGTAAATTCAAATTTCAGAGGGATTTACCCCCCCCTCCCCTCCAACAATACAAAATCTTAATAATATGACGACTATATTCGATAGACACGTCAAAGCACGCTTTTTTCTATTATATAAATAAAATCTCTCCTCCATAGGTATGTTTACAAGTTTTAATTGTTTTGAAAAACAGTTTTTTATCATTTGGAAAACAAGCTTTTTCCTAACATGATGTGTTTTTCTGCTTCGAATGAAAAGCATGCTGTTTACAAAGAGTGTGAGAGTTTTGGGGGGTTAAATTTCACATGCTATTGGTTTAAACACGATTTTTCTAATTCCAATGTCAGGATAGATGACTCTGGGAAAACATTAGAGAGGGAGGAGGCCTACATGCCCTCAATTTTTTTTTTTGTTACTTAAAAAGGACATTATAACTTTTAATTTCCGTTCGAATAAGCTTCCAGATAGGAGCTTTTAATTTCTATAGTAGGGTTCTCTGATGATGTGATTTTCATTAACGTTATATGAGTTTTGGAGGACGTTGTCCCCATTTTTCGAAAACAATGCAAATTTGTCGCAGCCGCGTAACTTTTGATCGGTATAGCTAAAGTTTATGAAACTGATATATTTGAAATCATAAGTTTTCGCTCTTTACGCTAAAGTTTTTTATTGTAAAAAAAAAATAAAGTTGTGAGACAAGGTCAAACTTTAGCGTAAAGAGCGATGTGTTGAGGAGGGGGCACCCCTTTCATATAGGGAATAATTTCTGTTCGTTTTAATGTCGCTCCTTACTTTCAGTTTAAAAAACTTTTTTGATCTGGTTAGGTGGGTATAATCTGGTTTGGTTCGTTATTGCGAGAAGGGTTACTCAATTTACATCTTAGTGTTAACTGCGCGATGACTTAGTCTAATTGCGTAGGTACTAAAGGAACATTTGAAGGTGGAGAAAAAAAAAGGGGTAATTAGTGATTGGATAATTTTAACAAGAAATGACTGAAAAGTGTTTTGGAGGAGATGGGATGAATGTGTACTGTATAATACACAAGTGATGTTTTGCACAGTGTTGTCAATTTTAAATAGTTTAGAAATAAAAAAAATTAACAAGAAATGGCTGAAAAGTGTTTTGAGGGAGTTGAATTGCACGAGGGTTGACTTGCACGAGGGTTCAGTTACATGCGGATTCATTTACACGGGGATTAGTTAAATGGCTTTATTATATCTTTTCAGTACAAATTATTATTCTAGGGAATTATTTCGGTAAAACAATTAGAGACATTTTAAAAGATGGTTTTAGAAGAGGATTTCGAGGGTGAAACTCTGTGGTCGTTATAATACATAAGCTCCATTTGAACAGTGTTGTGAGGTCCCCTACCACAGCCCCAAGGGGCTCCGACCCCCCCAACACAACCCTGAAAGAAGCCCCCCGTCCGCAAAGGTCCTCCCAGCACCCAAAACAACAGAAAGTAAGGAGCAACATCAGAAAATAAATTATAAAAAAGTTTCTTCAACTGAAAGTAAGGAGCAACATCAAAACTTAAAAACAGACAGAAAATAGATTTTTACGTGAAAACAACTTCAAAAGTGCCCAACCCCCACCGCAATCAGAAATTAAATTATAAAAAAAAGTTTCTTCAACTGAAAGTAAGGAGCAACATCAAAACTCAAACAAGTAAATCAGCTTTATTTAATGAATAATAGCGCACAAAAAAAAGACTATTATTTTTCCTCGTTCTTCCCTCTATGACCAGGTGCTAACGCCTCTATCTCGCTTTCACTTAGTTTCCTTCTTAGTATACAGTAGTAATTATGATTACGCCATCGCCATACTTCATAATAGCCATCATGCGTTATGTAATGATCATCATCCAATCTAGGCTCCCGATCTAAAAAAAATAGAACATTACCAATTCTACTTTAGGTACTTTTGGCTATCTTGGAAAGGGGTTAGGTTAGGAAAATGAAACTTTCAGGAATGGGTCTACAGGCTAAACAGTTCATGATAAAAATGACCTTCAGTTGTTTTGATTTTAAAAGTTCTGCTTTTGCTTCAACCAATTTTGTTTAACAAAAAAAAAAAAAAAAGGAATCATTTACTGATCTTTAGTTGTTGTGATTTTAAAAGTTCCGCTTTTATTTCAGCCAATTGTTTTAAACAAAAAAAAAACAATGGAATTATTTACTGATCTTCAGTTGTTGTGATTTTAAAAGTTCTGCTTTTTTTTCAGCCAATCATGTATCTCCCCCAAAAAAATACTTTTCAGACAATCAACTTCAGACTAACCAGAATTTTTTTTAACTGAAGTGGAAAATTTTGATATTATTTCGGGAAAATAGAATTGATCAATAACTTATTTCATTTTCATTAAGAAAATTCAGAATCGAAGTTGAACTTTTCTTCTTCCGGGAAAATATTTGGAACAGAACTTTAAATTTTTTCATCTCTTTGAGAAAAATCTGAATTGAAGTGGAAAATTTTATATTATTTTAGGAAAATAGAATTGTTCAATAACTTATTTCATTTTCATTGAGAAAATTCAGAATCGAAGTTGAACTTTTTAGTCTTCGCGATTTTTGTATTAATTAACCAGGAGTTTTCTAACAGCAAGCGAGCAAGCTATTAATTGGTTTTTAGAGTTTCGGTTACTATTGAGCCGTAAGTTCTGCTTTTGCTTCAACCAATTGTGTTTAACAAAAAAAAAAACAAAGCAATCATTTACTGATCTTTAGTTGTTGTGATTTTAAAAGTTCCGCTTTTATTTCAGCCAATTGTGTTTAACAGAAGTTGAACTTTTCTTCTTCCGGGAAAATATTTGGAACAGAACTTTAAATTTTTTCATCTCTTCGAGAAAAATCTGAATTGAAGTGGAAAATTTTATATTATTTTAGGAAAATAGAATTGATCAATAACTTATTTCATTTTCATTGAGAAAATTCAGAATCGAAGTTGAACTTTTTAGTCTTCGTGATTTTTGTATTAACCAGGAGTTTTGTAACAGCAAGCGAGCAAGCTATTAATTGGTTTTTAGAGTTTCAGTTACTATTGAGCCGTGTCGATCCTTACTTAAAGTTCGTTACCACGAACACAATAAATTGTTTCAGCCAATCGTGTATCTCCCCCAAAAAAATACTTTTCAGACAATCAACTTCAGACTAACCAGAATTTTTTTAACTGAAATGGAAAATTTTGATATTATTTTGGGAAAATAGAATTGATCAATAACTTATTTCATTTTCATTAAGAAAATTCAGAATCGAAGTTGAACTTTTCTTCTTCCGGGAAAATATTTGGAACAGAACTTTAAATTTTTTCATCTCTTTGAGAAAAATCTGAATTGAAGTGGAAAATTTTATATTATTTTAGTAAAATAGAATTGATCAATAACTTATTTCATTTTCATTGAGAAAATTCGGAATTGAAGTTGAACTTTTTAGTCTTCGCGATTTTTGTATTAACCAGCAGTTTTGTAACAGCAAGCGAGCAAGCTATTAATTGGTTTTTAGAGTTTCGGTTACTATTGAGCCGTGTCAATCCTTACTTACAGTTCGTTACCACGAACACAATAAAAAAAAATAAACAGGCATTATACCCACAAGCATATGCGAGTCAAATTTCATCTTACGTATCTGATAAAATAAAAATTAAAATTAAATTGCATTTACTACTTTTCGTTTAAACTAATGTGGTTTCTATAAAAAATTTGAAATTATCTCGTTTAAACTATTGAAGTTTCTATAAAGTTAAGTTAAAAAGCTGCTCACCAAGTTCAGCGAAATAAAAGCGTCTATTTGCAGCATTCCCCTTCATCTTCCAAATTGTAAGAAGGAACTGAATGTATATCATCCCATTCTTAAGGTATTTTATACCTTGTATCTTGGAAATTAAGTCTCTCTCTTCTTATCAGATTCAAACGCTTAATACCCACAAGCATATGCGAGTCAAATTTCATCTTAAAGTGCTAACGTATCTGATAGAATAATTTAAGTCTTATGATCAATTTCATAAAACCTATAATTTTCACCTTTTTTCTTCATTAAGTATCAATTACTTCAAGAAATTAATTCCACATTTTTGCAGATAGGAGCTTGAAACTTCCAAAGTATGGTTATTGGTTTTTAGAGTTTCGGTTACTATTGAGTCGTGTCGCTCCTTACTTACAGTTCGTTAGCACAAACACAAAATGTTATCACTCTTAAAATTTAAATCTTGGCAAATCCAAAACACCAGTGCAATGATTTTTGCAAGTGCGTTTAGGTGTTAAATTCCAATTAATAGGCACGTAACGTCAATAAAACCTCTAATTTTCACCTTTTTCTTCATTAAGTATTTTGACTAGTTTCTTTTATCATCTATCTTGCGCAGCTTACAGCTAATAGAACATTACCAATTCTACTTTAGGTACTTTTGGTTATCTTGGAAAGGGGTTAGGTTAGGAAAATGAAACTTTCAGGAACGGGTCTACAGGCTAAACAGTTCATGATAAAAATAGATAGGTTCATTTTTTAAGGTTAATTTAGCTACTTTTGGCTATCTTGGAAAGGGATTAGGTTAGGAAAATGAAACTTTCAGGAATGGGTCTACAGGCTAAACAGTTCATGATAAAAAAAATTGCGCCCAACTTATGTTAATTTCGGCTCGTTTTGAGTCTGACTCGGTTAATTAGAAACCACTGTTTGCAATCCATTTCTCCGTTAGAGGACCTGTTTGACTAGTTTCTTTTATCATCTATCTTGCGTGGCTTACACCTGATAGAACCTTACCAATTCTAGTTTAGGTACTTTTGGCTATCTTGGAAAGGGGTTAGGTTAGGAAAATGAAACTTATTTCTGCTCGTTTTGAGTCTGACTCGGTTAATTAGAAACCACTGTTTTCAATCCAATTCTCCGTTGAAAGAACCTGTTTGACTTGTTTCTTTTATCATCTATCTTGCGTGGCTTACACCTAATACAACATTACCAATTCTACTTTAGGTACTTTTGGCTATCTTGGAAAGGGTTTAGGTTAGGAAAATGAAACTTTCAGGAATGGGTCTATGTGCGCGCACATAACCTCATCTAAATTAACCTTAAAAAAATGAAACTATCTTTTTTTATCATGAACTGTTTAGCCTGTAGACCCATTCCTGAAAGTTTCATTTTCCTAACCTAACCCCTTTCCAAGATAGCCAAAAGTAGCTAAATTAACCTTAAAAAATGAAACTATCTTTTTTTATCATGAACTTTTTAGCCTGTAGACCCATTCCTGAAAGTTTCATTTTCCTAACCTAACCCCTTTCCAGGATAGCCAAAAGTACCTAAAGTAGAATTGGTAATGTTCTATGAGCTGTAAGCCACGTAAGATAGATGATAAAAGAAAGTAGTCGAACAGGTTCTCTCAATGGAGGAATGGATTGCAACAGTAGTTTCTAAATAACCGAGTCAGACTCAAAACAAACAGAAATTAACATTGGTTGGGTGTGAATTTTTTTATCATGAACTGTTTAGCCTGTAGACCCATTCCTGAAAGTTTCATTTTCCTAACCTAACCCCTTTCCAAAATAGCCAAAAGTAGCTAAACCTTAAAAAATGAAACTATCTTTTTATATCGTGAACTGTTTAGCCTGTAGACCCATTCCTGAAAGTTTCATTTTCCTAACCTAACCCCTTTCCAAGATATCCAAAAGTACCTAAAGTAGAATTGGTAATGTTCTATTAGGTGTAAGCCACGCAAGATAGATGATAAAAGAAACTAGTCAAACAGGTCCTCTCAACGGAGAAATGGATTGCAAACAGTGGTTTCTAATTAACCGATTCAGACTCAAAACTATCAGAAATAAGTTTCATTTTCCTAACCTAACCCCTTTCCATGATAGCCAAAAGTACCTAAAGTAGAATTGGTAATGTTCTATCAGGTGAAAGCCACGCAAGATAGATAATAAAAGAAACTAGACAAACAGGTCCTCTCAACGGAGAAATGGATTGTGAAAAGTATTTTCTACTTAACTGAGTCAGACTCAAACCGATCAGAAATTAATATTATTAGGGTGCGAATTTTTTTTATCATAAAGTGTTTAGCCTGTAGACTCATTCCTGAAAGTTTCATTTTCCTAACCTAACCCCTTTCCAAGATAGCCAAAGGTAGCTAAATTAACCTTAAAAAATTAAACTATCTTTTTTTATCATGAGCTGTTTAGCCTGTAGACCCATTCCTGAAAGTTTCATTTTCCTACCCTAACCCCTTTCCAAGATAACCAAAAGTACCTAAAGTAGAATTGGTAATGTTCTATCAGCTGTAAGCTGCGCAAGATAGATGATAAAAGAAACTAGTCAAAATACTTAATGAAGAAAAAGGTGAAAATTAGAGGTTTTATTGACGTTACGTGCCTATTAATTGGAATTTAACACCTAAACGCACTTGATAAAAATCACTGCACTGGTGTTTTGGATTTGCCAAGATTTAAATGTTAAGAGTGATAACATTTTTGTGTTTGTGCTAACGAACTGTAAGTAAGGAGCGACACGACTCAATAGTAACCGAAACTCTAAAAACCAATAACCCTACTTCGGAAGTTTCAAGCTCCTATCTGCAAAAATGTGGAATTAATTTCTTGAAGTAATCGATACTTAATGAAGAAAAAGGTGAAAATTAAAGGTTTTATGAAATTGATCATAAGACTTAAATTATTCTATCAGATACGTTGGCACTTTAAGATGAAATTTGACCCGCATATGCTTGTGGGTATTAAGCGTTTGAATCTGATAAGAAGAGAGACTTAATTTCCAAGATATAAGGTATAAAATACCTTAAGAATGGGATGATATACATTCAGTTCCTTCTTACAATTTGGAAGATGAAGGGGAATGCTGCAAATAGACGCTTTTATTTCACTAAACTTGGTGAGCAGCTTTTTAACTTAACTTTATAGAAACTTCAATAGTTTAAAAGAGATAATTTCAAATTTTTTATAGAAACAACATTAGTTTAAACGAAAAGTAGTAAATGCAATTTAATTTTGATTTTTATTTTATCAGATACGTAAGATAAAATTTGACTCGCATATGCTTGTGGGTATAATGCCTGTTTATTTTTTTTTTATTGTGTTCGTGGTAACGAACTGTAAGTAAGGATCGACACGGCTCAATAGTAACCGAAACTCTAAAAACCAATTAACAGCTTGCTCGCTTGCTGTTACAAAACTCCTGGTTAATACAAAAAATCGCGAAGACTAAAAAGTTCAACTTCGATTCTGAATTTTCTCAATGAAAATGAAATAAGTTATTGATCAATTCTATTTTACTAAAATAATATAAAATTTTACACTTCAATTCAGATTTTTCTCAAAGAGATGAAAAAATTTTAAGTTCTGTTCCAAATATTTTCCCGGAATAAGAAAAGTTCAACTTCGATTCTGAATTTTCTTAATGAATATAAAATAAATTATAGATCAATTATATTTTCCCAAAATAAAATTAAAATTTTCCACTTCAGTTAAAAAAAATTCTGGTTAGTCTGAAGTTGATTGTCTGAAAAGTATTTTTTTTTGGGGGAGATATACGATTGGCTGAAACAATTTATTGTGTTCGTGGTAACGAACTGTAAGTAAGGATCGACACGGCTCAATAGTAACCGAAACTCTAAAAACCAATTAATAGCTTGCTCGCTTGCTGTTACAAAACTCCTGGTTAATACAAAAATCGTGAAGACTAAAAAGTTCAACTTCGATTCTGAATTTTCTCAATGAAAATGAAATAAGTTATTTATCAATTCTATTTTCCTAAAATAATATAAAATTTTCCACTTCAATTCAGATTTTTCTCGAAGAGATTTAAAAAATTTAAAGTTCTGTTCAAAATATTTTCCCGGAAGAAGAAAAGTTCAACTTCTGTTAAACACAATTGGCTGAAATAAAAGCGGAAATTTTAAAATCACAACAACTAAAGATCAGTAAATGATTCCTTTTTTTTTTGTTAAACACAATTGGTTGAAGCAAAAGCAGAACTTACGGCTCAATAGTAGCCAAAACTCTAAAAACCAATTAATAGCTTGCTCGCTTGCTGTTACAAAACTCCTGGTTAATACAAAAATCGCGAAGACTAAAAAGTTTAACTTCGATTCTGAATTTTCTCAATGAAAATGAAATAAGTTATTGATCAATTCTATTTTCCTAAAATAATATAAAATTTTCCACTTCAATTCAGATTTTTCTCAAAGAGATGAAACAATTTAAAGTTCTGTTCCAAATATTTTCCCGGAAGAAGAAAAGTTCAACTTCGATTCTGAATTTTCTTAATGAAAATGAAATAAGTTATTGATCAATTCTATTTTCCCAAAATATTACCAAATTTTTCCACTTCAGTTAAAAAAAAATTCTGGTTAGTCTGAAGTTGATTGTCTGAAAACAATTTTTTGGGGGGAGATACACGATTGGCTGAAACAATTTATTGTGTTCGTGGTAACGAACTGTAAATAAGGATCGACACGGCTTAATAGTAACCGAAACTCTAAAAACCAATTAATAACTTGCTCGCTTGCTGTTACAAAACTCCTGGTTAATACAAAAATCGCGAAGACTAAAAAGTTCAACTTCGATTCTGAATTTTCTCAATGAAAATGAAATAAGTTATTGATCAATTCTATTTTCCTAAAATAATATCAAATTTTCCATTTCAATTCAGATTTTTCTCAAAGAGATGAAAAAATTTAAAGCTCTGTTCCAAATATTTTCCTGGAATGATATAATTTAGAATTTGATTCTTAATTTTATTAATTAAAATTAAATAATTTATTTATCAATTATATTTCCAAAAAATAATATAAAAATTTTCAACTTTAGTTAAAAAAAAAAAATTCTTGTTAGTATTTAGGTGTTTTTCTTTATATTATTTTTTGGGGAAGATACAAGATTGACTGAAAAAAAAGCATAAATTTTAAAATAACAACAAATTAATATAATTAAATAATTCAATTGTTGTTTTTTTTTGTTAAAAACAATTGGCTTAAATAAAAGCGAAACTTTTAAAATCATAACAACTAAAGATCAGTAAATGATTCCTTTGTTTTTTTTTTGTTAAAAAAAATTGGTTGAAATAAAAGCAGAAATTATAGCTCAATAGTAACCGAAACTCGAAAAACCAATTAATAGCTTCTTCGCTTGCTGTTACAAAACTCCTGGTTAATACAAAAATCGCGAAGACTAAAAAGTTCAACTTCGATTCTGAATTTTCTCAATGAAAATGAAATAAGTTATTGATCAATTTTATTTTCCTAAAATAATATAAAATTTTCCACTTCAACTCAGATTTTTCTCGAAGAGATGAAAAAATTTAAAGTTCTGTTCCAAATATTTTCCCGGAAGAAGAAAAGTTCAATTTCGATTCTGAATTTTCTTAATGAAAATGAAATAAGTTATTGATCATTTCTATTTTCCCAAAATAATATCAAAATTTTCCACTTCAGTTAAAAAAAAATTCTGGTTAGTCTGAAGTTGATTGTCTGAAAAGTATTTTTTTGGGGGAGATACACGATTGGCTGAAATAATTTATTATGTTCGTGGTAACGAACTGTAAGTAAGGATCGACACGGCTCAATAGTAACCGAAACTCTATAAACCAATTAATAGCTTGATCGCTTGCTGTTACAAAACTCCTGGTTAATACAAAAATCGAGAAAACTAAAAAGTTCAACTTCGATTCTGAATTTTCTCAATGAAAATGAAATAAGTTATTGATCAATTCTATTTTACTAAAATAATATAAAATTTTCCACTTCAATTCAGATTTTTCTCTATGAGATGAAAAAATTTAAAGTTCTGTTCCAAATATTTTCCCGGAAGAAGAAAAGTTCAACTTCGATTCTGAATTTTCTTAATGAAAATGAAATAAGTTATTGATCAATTCTATTTTCCCAAAATAATATCAAAATTTTACACTTCAGTTTAAAAAAAATTCTGGTTAGTGTGAAGTTGATTGCCTGAAAAGTATTTTTTTGGGGGATATAAACGAATGATTTAAAAAAAAGTATAAATTTTAAAATAAAAACAACTGAAGATCAGTAAATAATTCAGTTGTTTTTTTTTTGTTAAACAAGGTTGGCTGAAATAAAATCGATGCTTTTAAAAACATAATAGCTAAAGATAATTACATGATTCCTTTGTTTTTTTTTTGTTTTTTTTTTGTTAAACACAATTGGTTGAAGCAAAAGAAGAACTTTTAAAATCAAAACAACTGAAGGTCATTTTTATCATGAACTGTTTAGCCTGTAGACCCATTCCTGAAAGTTTCATTTTCCTAACCAAACCCCTTTCCAAGATAGCCAAAAGTACCTAAAGTAGAATTGGTAATGTTCTATTTTTTTTTAGATCGGGAGCCTAGATTGGATGATGATCATTACATAACGCATGATGGCTATTATGAAGTATGGCAATGGCATAATCATAATTACTACAGTATACTAAGAAGGAAACTAAGTGAAAGCGAGATAGAGTCGTTAGCACCTGGTCATGGAGGGAAGAACGAGGAAAAATAATAGTCTTTTTTTTGTGCGCTATTATACATTAAATAAAGCTGATTTACTTGTTTGAGTTTTGATGTTGCTCCTTACTTTCAGTTGAAGAAACTTTTTTTTATAATTTAATTTCTGATCGCGATGGGGGTTGGGGACTGTTGAAGTTGTTTTCACGTAAAAATCTGTTTTCTGTCCGTTTTTAAGTTTTGATGTTGCTCCTTACTTTCAGTTGAAGAAACTTTTTTATAATTTAATTTCTGATGTTACTCCTTACTTTCAGTTGATTTGGGAGCTTGGAGGACCTTTGAGGACGGGGGGCTTCATGTGGGGTTGGGGGGGGGGGATCGGAGCCCTTTGGGGCTGTTGTAGGGGACCTCACAACACTGTTCAAATGGAACTTGTGTATTATACCGACCACAGAGTTTCACCCTCAAATCTTCTTCTAAAATCATCTTTAAAAATGTCTCTAACTGTTTCACCGAAATAATTCCCTAGAATAATAATTTGTTCTGAAAAGATATAATAAAGCCATTTAACTAATCCCCGTGTAAATGAATCCGTATGTAACTGAACCCTCGTGCAAGTCAACCCTCGTGCAATTCAACTCCCTCAAAACACTTTTCAGCCATTTCTTGTTAATTTTTTTTATTTCTAAACTATTTAAAATTTACAACACTGTGCAAATCATCACTTGTGTATTATACAGTACACATTCATCCCATCTCCTCCAAAACACTTTTCAGTCATTTCTTGTTAAAATTATCCAATCACTAATTACCCCTTTTTTTTTCTCCACCTTCAAATGTTCCTTTAGTACCTACGCAATTAGACTAAGTCATCGCCCAGTTAACACTAAGATGTAAATTGAGTAACCCTTCTCGCAATAACGAACCAAACCAGATTATACCCACCTAACCAGATCAAACAAGTTTTTTAAACTGAAAGTAAGGAGCGATATGAAACCGAACATACATTATTCCCTATATGAAAGGTGGTGCCCCCCCCCTCCTCATCTCATCAATCTTTTCGCTAAAGTTTGACCTAGTCTCACAGCTTTTTTTTTTTAACAATAAAAAACTTTAGCGTAAAGAGCGAAAACTTATGATTTCAAATACATCAGTTTCATGAACTTTAGCTCTACCGGTCAACAGTTACGTGGCTGCGAAAAGCTTACACTGTTTTAGAAAAATGGGGAAAATGCCCTCTAAAACTCAAATAATTTTAATGAAAATCACATCATCAGAGAACCCTACTATAGAAGTTAAAAGCTCCTATCTGGAGGCTCATTCGAACGTAAATTAAAATTTCTAATGTCCTTTTTAAGTAGCCAAAAAAAAAAAAAATGGAGGGCAACTAGGCCCCCTCCCACGCTAATTTTTTCCCAAAATCATCCACCCTGACATCGGACTTAGACAAACCCCGTTTATAGCAAGAGCCTGTGAAATTTAACCCCCCAAAACTCTCACACTCTTTGTAACACGCAAGCTTTTAATTCAAAGCAGAAAAATACAGCATGTTAGGAAAAAGCTTGTTTCCGAATGATAAAAAACTGTTTTTCAAAACAATTAAAACTTGTAAACATACCTGTGGAGGAGAGATTTTATTTACATAATAGAAAAAAGCGTGCTTTGACGTTTCTATCGAATATAGTCGTCATATTCTTAAGATTCTGTATTGTTGGAGGGGAGGGGGGGCTAAGTCCCTCTGAAATTTGAATTTACTAGTAAAACGTTTTTCTTTAATTTTTTTTTTGGGGGGGGGGGGGAAATAAAAAAATTAAAATTTTACTAAAATTTAAAATTTGAAAAAACATTTTTTTAAAAAGTTAAAAATAAATTTTTTACTAAAAAAAATTTATTAAAAAAAAATTAAAATTGGAATGCAGTGTACGGACATTATATCGGGGTTTTTTTTTAATTGAGTACATTATAGCGTGGCATGTTTTTTAAAAAACCAAACAATCAACTTATTATATTGACTAACCACCAAGCTTTCTTTAACCCTTTGACACACAAAAAATTGGTCTCATAATAGAAAACCTGTCTACCAACCCACATAGGGTTCATTGTAATAGGTCAAATGACCCTGGTAACCCAATTACTTGAAAATATACACACATATCCACACCTCAGGCTTGTGAAAGTGCATGTATATTTTTAATATATAGATGCCTTACTACTGTCGAAGGCTGTGAAAACACATTATTGCATGTTGGTGCATTCGGCACAAGTAATCCTTTTATTAAAGGGGGGGGGGGCCAACGCCTCCTCTACCGCCACTCTTTACACTAAAGTTTTATTGTTTACCCATTACTTTCAAGACCAGATGTCTAACACAAGAGCAATATATACCTTTTCAATTGAATGCTTTTGTACTTGCATATGCTTTAAACAAACATATAGTTGGCTCAAATGTTTTGAAAAGTTTTATTTAGTGTTTATTGTCAAGTATTTTATTAACCAAGTGTAAAGAACAAAACATTCGGGATGAACAATTGGCCATATTTTTCGTGCTGTAGAAGGTTTTCAGTGAAGCACTAGTTAAAGTCTGTCGGTATTGACAGGGTTTGATGAGGCATTGCTGTGTCCCTTATTTAAGTGATTACTTTTGCTCGTTTCAACATTTAATGTCATTGCTCCTCTTGTACCCAAGGTTGGATCAAACATAACGATTTAAAGGGATGGAGTGGAGCTGGATACCCCTGGATCAAGGCCGTATCCAGGGAGGGGTGGGGGAGGGGTTTAGGGGTTTGACCCCCCCTCCCCCCCCAAAATTTTTTTTTTATCCTACTCAGAAAAACGTAATAAAAACGAATATAAACAAAATTGTGATGCGTTTTTTTAAAGGTTTTTTTTTGTAAAACCCTACCCCGACAAGAATGCTATAAAAACGTGCGAAAACATAATGCGAAAAGAAACAAAAAAATGCGAAAAATATAAAGATTTTTTGTTTATTTCTTTTTTTATTTTCAAGTTATAATGTAGATCTATGAATATCGTATATTATGGAGAAATTATTCTAGTTTGACCAGAAGGGTGCAAAAACAACGCAAAAACCTATATTTTTTTTTATTTGAAATGCCACTTAAGGTACTTGAGGTAATGTGAAACACTGTGTAGTAATTTGAGTGAACATTTAGGGCTTGTGTTAACTACCAACCTTTAATTAAAAAGGATAAAACGGAAGTTATAAGAATCGTCAACAGAATTTAACTTGATCACATTACAATTCAAAATAAATATTTGTCTTGTCAAAGGAACCAATTTTGATTGGTCCAAAATTGTCAGTTACCATAACCACAATAGTTACAATAACAACAAAAACCATTGTGATTTATCTCTGAAATTTGCTGCGATTTTTTTGTAACCAAGAATTGGGAGTCTTGTAAAGCAAAACACAAATCAATGTTGACTGTATTGCAATAAACAAGTTGCAAGTAAAAATATTATTTATGAAAACAAAATTCGTCCAAACCAATAAACGCTACGGAACACCGCTTTCCACTTGCTCTGACTCGTAATGAAACTTTCGGAAAGCTTATTTGTTTAAAGTAATTCAGGTCAAGTTTGAACTTCTAAATATCCTTTGGTAACAAATTATGCTAGAAGACCAGCAAGATAAAATTCAACAGTCTTTTTTACAACTTCAAAGATATGTTATTTCTTTTGATAATATAGGCACCAAACTTCACACTCGACTTTCGAGGCACTGGAAATCGTGCCCCATCGGGTCGTGTCATCCATAAAATAAATGCGAATTGCTAGTTCTTGCAAAGCTTCTTGGTTGACTAAACTGCTGTCTTTGCAGCGTTGATATATTAGGGGAGAAGGAGCTCAGATCTTGAGAACTTGGAGGAGGAACAAGTGTCAGATCGATATCATTGTCTACATCAAGAAGGTCGTCATTAAAACCTGGGAGTGATAGGTCTGTTGATAAAGTGTTGTGGTTCTGACTCGACGCACTTTTTTTGCCCTCCTCTGACAATCTTCGTTTGTGCCAAAAGCGTCCAATCAAAAGCCCCAAAAAGAGAACCACGCCAAAAGCCACACCAAGTGACAGATATAGGACAAACTTTTCATGATTTTCTGAAATGAAAATAAATTAATTATTGAAAATATTAAAACAGGAGAAAGAGTGATAAATGTAATGACAACAAAGACTATTTTATTGGAGCCTCAGGGTCTAGGCTACTTGGAAAATTTCAAGAAATTGGAGAATTTAAAGCAGCAAGCAAAAGAGAAACTCTGCTTCAGAGACAAACGAAAAGTCAATTTTGGAAAAAATAGAGGCTTTTTTATGAAAACCAAAAGATAAACTCTGCTTCAGAGACAAATAAAAACTCAATTTAGGAAAAACTAGAGCCTTTTTTATGTTGATTTAGGAGCACAATTTTGAAATTTTTACTCAGATTTTTACGTCGAACTCAAAATTGAGAACGTATTGTCTCGCTGCTAGTAGTTTTGCTCAATATCTTTTTTAAAAGTTTCGTCATTCTGTAGCACTTATAATCTTTAAAATATTGAAATACAAATAGTTTAAGAAAATTCTTTATATTAAAATTTATGCTAGATATGATATTTAATGACCATAGTTTGGCGTAATTATATTTTGATCTTTTTTTAATTGTTTGAGACGCAAGAAACTCAGCAAAGAACTTAAACACTGACCTTACTGATTTAACAATATTCATGAGGGCTCAATAATGAAACAATCGAAATTTTCAATCTAGTATGTGAAACTGTATCCAAAATTGTTCATAAAAACAAAATTTATTGGATAAATACAGAGCTCAAATAAGCTAAAAATAAGCTATAAAAGGATTAGGCTAGATTAAATGTTATAAGTGGGTTTTTTGTCGAAAAACAAGGTTATATTGCTCTAACTAGGAATTTCTGCGTTTTATATAAGACGAACAATCCAGATATATGCGCAAAAGAGCAAGTGGTTGTGAACTTAGATCGAAGGAAACTCTAGCCCAAAAGATGCATCAGGCGCACAGTCAAATTACTCTAAAATATAAACCGTGTGTAAATAAGAGTTTCAGCTAGCTCAGAAGGTTCTTGTAAAAGTGGTAGTTAATTAAAAAAAAAAAAGAAAAAAAAAGAAAAACCTGTAAAACAGCTTGACTGTTCAATAATTAAAAGCATAACTAGGAAAAGAAACTATAATAAACAATAGAGTGTTGACAAATGCCGATTTGTTTCTGCAGTTTCCATGTAAAGGATAGCAAATCATATGGAGTGAACAAATATAAGCTAAAAAATAAGATAGTTAGCAATTTTACACACGGCATCTGTCTTTAAAAGAGATCCAAAAGCAGACAAAAATTCTACAAATACTACTATACTACTATTGGAAACTCATCGCAGCCCTAGGGTACCTCAGGCCTACAGCTGAAAATGCTCTTCCTCCTACTCAAATATTGCTGAGCTTATGGTCTCACCTCACTCCATTAAAAGACGTTCTGAGTCTAGCCTGGCCATAGATGGATTACTAAAATTTTGGCATGCAATCATCCTTCACCGTGGAACCTGACATTTCTGTTCAAACCTCCCTTTCAGTCTAGCCCTAAAAATTGGGACCGAGCCATGTTTTTTGCCCTGCTTGCCATTTGATATGCAATCAATCATATAAGCCTAAAACAGCTGTCAGATTTTCTTGTACTTTCTGAGGCTTCCGTCGAGGCTTCCGTGTTTCAAAGCCATACTTGAACACTGCCTTCTGTTTTCTCTCTTCTAATCTTAAGTCAAAGGCTTATCTTCCTATTCTTCCAAATATTTTTAACTGCATAAAGACTCACTACATCTTATTCACTCAGTTTATCGTATTTTCACTGCATCCATCCTCCATAATAACAATACTGGGTATTTATTACACCCTTGCACCAAACCCAAAACCTGTTTTTACTGAAGTTACATATTGATATTGGATAGTTGAAGATATTAGAGAACATTCTAAATACAACATTAAGAGAAATAAAAACGCATTTTCTAATGAAAGTAAACATCGACATTAAAAGTTAAAACACCGAAATTATTCCGTATATGACAGAGCTATCTTCTTCTCAACTCCTTGCTCTTTGCACTAAAGTATTAACGCCGTATAATATTTTGAAAATGCTTCTTATTCCCGTTACATGGCCTTTGCGTTGAACATTATTGTTTCAATAAAGATATTTTCCTATATAATAATTATGTTAAATGAATCATAATTTTAGACGACAAATCTGATGACCCACCAGTTTTTCTTCAGAATAAAGAAGGTCTTTTTAAATAAATACACCTGTAACAAAGCTAGAATTTGGAAGATTATTACTAAGGGACTTGGATATCTGTAAAGGGGAATTTTTGTAAGCTGGTGCAGTATGTAAAAACATTAAAACCGAAATCCTGACAGAAATACTATTCTCCCAAAAGTTAGGGGAAAAGTTATTCAATTTCCTGTCAGATCATTGCAAGTATTTAAAATAAGTATTTGAACTTCCAGTAAAATAAGTTTCTTGAACTAAAAATTACAATAGGGGGTTAGAATAAAATATTTAAAATGTTCAATGAGAGACACTAATTGTCTTAAGATGTTTCATGACGACGAAAGCTGTAAGAACCTGTCAAATATAGAGATCAAATCAAAACATATATTTAATTACGCAGTTCACATTCATGTAAAAAGTAGATTGATTAAATTTCCCCTGACTGAAAGACCTGCACAATTATCTTCAAATTGATTTCTATACAAGATCTTTTTAAGTAGGCCTAAACACGAACTTTTAAGGTGTGGTATTAAAGTCGTTCATTTTACCTGATGGGGAAAAAGAAAATGTATTGTTGACTTTAAAAAAATTTGGTTCATATTTATTCCCAATGGAATAGTGGATGGGAAAAAGCGCGTCCAATTTAATATTTAATTTGAAGTAATCATGTAGAAGCAAATCATGTGGGTCTGGATTGTGATGAACAGTGACTGATATGTGTGCTGTGGGTAAATGCTCTAAACTACTTGGCAGGTAGATAGTCTCCTCACCGTGTAAGGAGGTATGGACTGTAAATAAACTTAGTCATGCTGATTACACATTTCTCTTCTTATTGCTGTTATTTCTTCATTTTAACTTTTTCCAATGGCCCTACATTTGTTATGTGCAATAAACATCAAATGGTAAAAATCCATTGAAAATTATAAGATTGAATATTAAACATTGATTTTTAAGCACTATTGGATCTAAAAACAATTCAAATAATGCATGAAAACAAGAAGGTAATCTTTAAATATAGATGAGCGATGTGAATGCAATTTTGAGAAATTAATGAAGAGCCTAAATTTTGCCATGGTAAGGTTTTTTGAAGCTACCCTTAACCCCCCCCCCCGCGCCTCTAAAGGGCATTTACCTTAGATAGTCTTGGATAAACTTAGTGGAATAAAAGTCAAGCTTTAAAAAATTATCTTACAGCATAAGTGAGGGCCAAAGAATGTGTTTCAAAACTCATAGTTTTATTAAATCGAATCAGAAATTCAAATTCGAAAATTTTACCTGAAGTTTTAGATAAGTCCTAATTTTGCTTATAATTCTAATGAAATTCTTGAAATTATGCTTCTAAATTTTATATTCAAGGAACATAGGACCAAATTTACCACTAAGGAGATTTTATTTAAGATAAGACAAGCATAGACCTATCTTATATGCAATTTCTAAGCCTTAAAAAATTAGGAAGGAGTATAGATAAAGTTTGAAAACAACAATATGGAGTCTATTTAAGCTCTGAATTCATTTCTGAAATTGTTCTTCTCCTAATTAAACTACTTTCCAAAATAGCAAAAAAACCCTCATCTTGAGCTTCGCCAGAAAGAAATAAATGTTATTGGCATTATTTCCAAAAGCTTTAAATCCAGGATTTTTCTTGTTCCCGTAAGCAGAGTAAATGCAAGCCATCGTAGACACCAAGCCCAAATTTTTACTGAAATAGATAGCTTTTAAAGCACCTTTAATCGTAGAAGTGGTTTTTATCCACCCAGAAATGATGGGGATTACATCCAAAGATCCTGTATCCTTTCCTGTATTTCCCTCCTTAAAATTGGATGGTAAGTCATCTTGCATGTCATCTAGATATAAGTGAAATTTATTAGAAATTTGGAACATTTAAACTTCATTTGCAATAATTCTCAACAATTTAATTTATCTAAAAAACAAATGTATTGTGAACTAATTTATACATTTTTGGATAATCTAAAGTATTATGAATTTTTTTTTTTTGGGAGAGAACGACTCTCCCACATTTAATACAAAACAATGAGCGAATATTTTCTTCTTTTTTTTATTGGCACCAAATTGAGAGTTTTCGATCCAATCTTGAACTTTTAAGCACATCTTAATGTTGTGGAAAGCTAGAACATTTTAATGATCTGATGGGATCAATATAATCTAATTCAACAACACTGGCACCTTCCTTGGCTAGGCGGGATAGAACGGAGGAAGAGCCCCAGGGCCTGCTTTGACCCTTCTCAAATCCTATATTTTCAAGAATTTTTGGGCACTTCTTATTCAAATCAAAAACAAAAAAAATATTATCCCACCCCCTTCGCTTTTTTACAAATGAGTCCCCACGAACATATCCCTGGGTACTTGCCTAGCCAGGGGTACTTGAATTTTTTTCCTGATATTTTCGATTTTTCCTCCGGGGTAGTTTACTGGCAAAGGAATTATACATAATCTTAAAAAATGAAAAAAAGACCTTATTTTTGATTATAGGGACAACACAAAAGTGAGTCGTTAAAATTGTTTTATAATTTTTGGGAAAGTTAAGTCTTAAATCTCTTTCATCCCCGTGCTGTCCTGTCATTAGAGTCTTAATTTGAATAAAGATGCTGTTACTACTGACAACTAACCGCCACACTAAACCGCTTGGGTATGCCAACATAGCTTGGGTATGCTGCTCCATCAATCCCAATCTATTCAAAGCTTCTACTTTCCAATAGAACTTTCCTAAGGTTAGTTTAACTTAAAAACATCAAAAATGGATCTTTTTTATTGCTCCGAAAACATGCAAATCTAAGCATACACTGTTTTCATCCATAAAAAATATTATATTTATCTGATGCAAATGTATTTTCGAAGAGTACTGGACCCCGTACTAATACTAAACACTTTACGAAATTTCAAATTTCTGGAGTTCAATACAGAAAGCAGAATTGAGGGAATTCTTCCTCAACTATGTATGATAGTAAATAAGAGGAGAAAAAAAAATATGTTCTAAGTAGTACTGGACCCCGTACTAAAACTAAACACTTTACACAATTTAAAATTTCTGGAGTTCAATACAGAAAGCTGAATTGAGGAAATCCTCCTCAACTATTTATGAGTACAGAAAGCTGAATTGAGAGAAATCTTCCTCGGCTATTTATGAGAGTAAATAAAAGAAGAAAAAATGTTCTAAGTAGTACTGGACCCCGTACTAAAACTAAACACTTCACAAAATTTCATATATCTGGAGTTCAATATAGAAAGCTGAATTGAGGGAGTTCTTCCTCAGCTATTTATGAGAGTAAAGGAAAAAAAATGTTCTAAGTAGTACTGGACCCCGTACTAAAACTAAACACTGTACAAAATTTCAGATTTCTGGAGTTCAATACAGAAAGCTGAAACGAGGGAGTTCTTCCTCAACTATTTATGAGAGTTAACAAAAAAAAAAAAAGAAGAAAAATTTTCTAAGTAGTACTAGACCCATACTAAAACTAACCACTTTCAGAGTTCTAAAGATTTCAATAAAGAAAGTTGAATTGATTGAGTCCTTCCTCTACTGTTTATGAGAGTCAATAAAAAAAATAAAAAATAATAAAAATAAGACCTTCGTCAACTTCTTACGAGAGTCAATAAAAACGTTTTTCTTTCAGCTAAGAGTAATGAACAACATTAACACTTAAAACAAAGAGAAGTTATCCTGTATATGAAGGAGTGTCCCTTCCTCAACCCTCGGTCTTTACGCTAAAGTCTTAAACAATTCCCTCTAGAAAAATTTCCCTGGATATTTTTTTTCCTAACGTAAAATTCTCCCGTGAAAAATATCTTCCCCCTTACAGATAACTCCCCCTAATAATATTGTTACGTCTACTTTTGCTTTTAAGTGGAACTTCAAGAGGAACATTCTCTCAGTAACTGTAAACAAACTATAACATGCCCAAATCTTCGCTAGACTTACTAATTTTATTTGAGGACAAAAAAATACCTGCAATCCAATTTCGGTGCAATTGATTTTGTTCATTCGGCTGCTCTGTGAAAACTTGTTTTGGAAATTCCTCATCTCTGCTGTATGCATTATCGTACATGCCTGATGCTTGGAATTGCTGAGTACTTTGTACTGTTGGTAAGACTGGCTTGTAAGGATCTTTAATCACCGTATGATCCACCTCTTCAGCAGTATTGCCCTCAGACTCCCCTTCATGACTTTTCCCAAGGTATTTGTCACTCAGTACTTTTCCTGAAACTATTAGAAAAAGTTATGTCCTACTTTACCCCAAAGCATAGTCAATGAAACAAATGCTTACACAGTCACTGATTGAAGCACAAAAAACTTGAAAGTAGCTGTTAGAAGGTATGTTTTAGATTCAAGTAATTTCCTTCTACAAAACGAAAACACTTTCAATTATGAAAAATACAAGTAACGAACATATTATTAAAAGCAAATGATTTTGTATAGTTAAAATTTCATTTCATTATAAAATTTCAAGGTAAATTTCGTAAGGTGAAAGCGGCCAAAAATACAACTAACAAACATATTATAAAAAACAAATGATTTTGTAAGATTAAAATTTCAATTGATGATAAAAGTTTAAGGCAAATTTTGCAATGTAAAAAAGGTCATGCAATACAATAATGACAAAACTGACGTATGAGGCCTCTGTTAAAAAGATTAAATTCAAATATCGTGTCTTCCAGGCTTAAGTAAAATATTATGTGTTTCCAATTTTAGTAAGAAGGTACTCAAAATTCAGAATGGAAACATCCTTCCCGCTTAGAGATGGATATCTTGATCCAATTTCCACAATTTCCTTTATGGAATAGCTTCTGTTCATCGATCCGTTATACAAATACTTGCATATTAGCTATTTTAATAACAAAAGAGGAGCGCTATTTAACTAGATATAGAATTCATCCTTAAAAATATTGCAAGTAAGGAGATGAGCTGTCGCCGTTTCCCTGTAAATATATTTCAAGACCTTCTTTAATTAACGAGTATAAATGATAGCTCATATCTCATGCTATAAGTATGAACTGGTAATCTATTAAAAATTCAATTTTCCATGAACAAAGAAGTTACTTGCTTTATATACATGAGGATTTGCTAATTTAGCTCGACTCTGACTTAACAAAATGGTAAAATACTAGGTTTGTTTGGTACTGGTAAGACTGAATGCAGGCACGGTGGAACTTAGAACTTGGAAGTTGGAACTTATCCCCCTGTAATCAGGAAGCACTAATTGCTGCTCTATAACTTCATAACTTCTTTCCATAAAAAACAGCAAAGATTGCAAGTTCATTTTCCAGCTTTATAAAGATGAGAATGATGATTTGGGCTTTATTTGAGCCACTTCTAAAAATACTATGTTAAAAGATAGCATTTTTGGGAAAATTGTGTTGCTGCTTACAGATATCTGGAAGAGTACGTTACCACCATTCATTTGTAGAGTAGTGCGGTCTCTAGAACGTTGATTTATTCGAAGAAAATTGCAGTTTTTCTGTGGGAAGGAATTTGTGTCAATGGCCATTGTTTGGGTTCTAGTGCACGTCATCTTACCAAATCCCATAATTTGTTTACTATATTGTTGTTGGTTTTTCAATTTCTTCCCCTGCCTAAAATTTTACCCACCCCCACCCCCTAAGGTCATTCCTGTTTTTGTGCAGGTATAAAATCATCGTGTATAAGACCAATTGGCACATCTAAATTTGTTTTCTTTTTTTTCCTGGAATGCAAGAATAGTTCTTTAGGATTTTCGCCGGACATATTTTTCCCCTTTATTATTCAAATCAGATAGAATCTTTAGATTTACTTTGAGGTGAATGGTCTCATAGTAAAACATGTAAAATTATGAAAGAAGGTTTCTTAGCTGAATCTGATACAGTACCCCTTACCCATCAGTCACGGCTGTACTACCTAGCCTTCCATGAAACACATATACCTTCAAAAATGCAACCAGTAGATTGCACACCCCTCCCCCGTAAACTTGTAGGAGCATAGTAACTAGTTTTTGCGCAAAAACGGTATAAAAGCTTCCATTTCGGGCACGACTATAGCTTTATCGGGTATTTATGACCTATTGTGTGTGTATCTTCTGATCCTTTTTGACTATAAGAAGTCCTCAAAAAAAAAACAAAAAAACTGGTAACATAATGGGACATGAAGCATAGTTTTAGAATTCAACCGTGCTAATGAAAGGTACCATAAACACATATATTTCTCTTATGTATTTAATTTTTTAACCCCCCCCCCCCCGAAAAAAACTTGAGTAGTTGGAAATACTCTAATTTGAACTGTTAACACACTCAGCTGTGATCTTCACTCTGACTGATTTTGAAATATCAAATACCGAATATCTAGTACAATATCTAATACAAAATACCTAATATCTAATAAATATCAAATACAAGTTTTAGAGCTACATTTCAAGGCATGGGCAGGGACAATAGCAAACAAGAAACTACATTATCAGAGGCAACACTATAGCGTTTCCTATAGCGCTGCCTTTACTGAAAACTATATGCGTCTTGAACAGTCTTGGAGCTAATAAGCTAATAAATTTATAATGCTTAACGTAAAATAATGTATTTATTATTTATACATGCAATTTTTTCATATATATTTTTAAATGTCATATCCTTTTAGTGTAATATTTTGACTTGTCGGCAGTGTTAATAGTAAAGAATAATTTTTCAGTGCTATAAATAGAAACAATACCCCGATAAGAATAGAAATAAGTAAACACATTGTTTTTTCTCATGTCTGTATACATGACTAGTTAATTATTATTTTAATGATTTTATTTTAGTTCCAATTTATTCAATACAAAACATAAGAAAGCTATAGAATTAATAAATAAAATATTAGTGATTTGTCAACATAGAAAAGCAGTTTTCAAATTTGCAACTATTTCAATTGCGCTTTATTTGCATCTGAAAACTTTTTAATTTAATCAAACAGTTTGTGGTAAAGAACTATAAGTAAGGAGGGACCCAGCTTCATAATAACAGAAACTTTGAAAAGCACTATTTTATATCAATAGATACATCAAAAGAATTTGCTTATTATGCTGATTCCAGATATGTAAAATTCACTAAGTTTAGTGTTACCCATTGAAAGGCGTAAGCCTTAGAAGATTTCCAGGATTTTCGAAAAAGGGAGAAAACATTCCACAAAAGTAAATGAATCTTAATGAAACCCACGTCATCAGGTTCAGCGTATTAGAAATCCCTACTGAAGAGGTTTACACTCCCATTTGCAAAGATATGGAATTTTGTATTTTAGCCAGAATAAAGATCACGGATGCGTGTTTATTTGTTTTTCTTCCCCCAGGAGTGATCGTATTGAATCAATGGTCATAGAATATCGGCATAGGGCTCATTTGAACGAAAGTTAACGGCTCTTGTGTTCTTTTTAAATGACCAAAAGGATTGACGGGTAACTAGCTCCTCCCATGCCCCCTTTACCCAAAATCTCCCAGTTAAAACTTTGAAGTAGCCATTATGTTCAGCATAGTTAAAAAGATCTATTAACTTTGCCTTTGTGTGTCAAAAGTAGAATCGGCTCAATAGCGACCGAAACTCTAAAAAACGAATGTTTAATATCAATGGACGCATCAAAAGAATTGACTGTTTATGCTGATTCCAAATATATAAGTTTCTTTGAGCTTAGTGCTACCAATAGGAAGCTACAAACCTGAGAAAATTTTCCTGATATTTGGAAAAGGGGGAAACATCCTAAGAGAGTTAAGGAATTTTAATGAAAGCCACATATTCAGATTCAGCGTATAAAAGAACCCTACTATAGAATTTTTTTAGCTCCCATCTGCAGAATGTGAAATTTTGTATTTTTTTGCCAGAAAAAAAGATCACAAATGCGTGTATATTTGTTGTTTTTTTTTTCAAGGGGTGATCGTATCAAACCAATGGTCCTAGAATATTCGTACAGGGCTCATTCGAACGGAGATTAAAACTTCTATTACTTTTTTTTTGAGGGACCAAAAAGATTGAAGGGTAACTAGCCGTTGTCCCACGCCTCTTTTCTCTAAAGTCATTCGATCAAAATTTTTAGATAACATTTCGTTCAGCATTTTTTAAAGATCCAATAACTATAGGATAACATGATCCCCCACAGCTCTTGGGGAAAGGGCTGTAAGTTATGAAATTTGTCAATTTTTTTACGTATAGTACAGGTGATAGTTATTAGGAAGTATATGGACATTTTTTCGGGGTAGGAGCATTTTCCACTAGGTTGATTTTCCACGGAGAGACTTTTTATGGAAGGGAAGTTTTCAGGGAGGAACTT
>NC_142794.1:9185520-9228394 GCF_049724085.1 Artemia sp. Qi Xiang Cuo | reverse complement strand
TCAGGGAGGAACTTTCCAGAGGAAATTTTACACTGAGTGAATTTTCCAGAGTTCCTATACGAAATTCTTTTTACTTGTCTCACTTTCTCTCTGCCAACTCAGTTTTACATGGGAAGATGTTTGGGGGGAATTTTCTTCAGGGTTGGAATTATCTAGAGGGTTTTTCCATGGGGGAATTCTCCATGGGTGAAGTTTGCACTTCACCCACTTTCCACTGGAAGAGGGTGATTTCTGGGATAATTTTTCCATGGAGGGAGAGATTTCCTGAACGATTAAAAAAATTATCAGAAATTAAAATCCTTTTCAAATGAAAGTGTGCCAAGGATAATTTTTCAGGCGGAATCGTCCCCAACAATTTGGGGGGCATTTTCAGCGAGAAAGGAATTACCCTGGGGCAGTTTTCTGGTGGCGGGGGGATATTTACACAGGGCAAATTTTTCTTGTAGAAATTTTTCATGGGGGGGGGGAGGGGAGAGCAACTTCCCATGGAGAGGAAACCGGATTTTCCGGCATTATTAGAAAAATGATCAGAAATTAATTAAAAGAGTTGTTTTTCCCTTAAAATGAGGAGCAACATCAAAACATGAAATAAATAGAGAATATTCCGTATCTGAGGGGGTTTGCCCCTCCTCATTGCCTCGCTCTTTACGCTAAAATTTAACTTTTCGTCCCAATTCCTTAACAACGACTCCTGAAAAACAAGTGACATTTAATTAGAATAAGAATTTTTTTTAGTACGATTTTTATCTTAACCTTTGCGCTAAGAGCAAAGTATTGAGGAGGGGACAACCCCCCTCATATACGGAATAATATCTTTTGTATCTATTTTTACATTAAAAAAATTCCGCTGCTATTGGGATGGGTTATTCTTAACTTACATTTTGTTACCACGAACTGTTTGACAACTTAAAAAGCATTCCTCTATTTAATCGTAAAAATTCCTTAGATACAGGAAATTATCCAACTTAATAAATATCCTATTGCTAGTATATATTTTTCTTTTGCCCTAACGGTAGGATAAACAAATTTCCCTGTAGCACATATTAAAAGAAGCTCCGTTTTATTGTTTATGAGGAAAAGTCAAAAGCGTATGAATGAAAAGACAAACTTGATTTGGGAGAAGCATTGTTAGATTTCTGAAAAAAATATTATGTTTACAGAAGGACATTGTATAAGATCAATTTCACAGGAAGTGCAATAGTCTGTTTTTTCTCCAGGCAACTTCTTATGAAAGAAATTGTAATAGAAGCTTTGGAAGGGGCTCATTGAATTGGAAACTGAAATTTCTAGTTATCGACTAAAATATTTATCTTGTTAAATTTTATCTATTCGATGCGATCACACTCAACACGAATAAATGCATTGACAAGATATTGTTGGAAAAGTCTTCCACCACAATGTAAACCATTAAAACTTGTCTGACGCAGGTCAGGTGTTACAGTTTGCAAAGAAAGGCTTTTGGTATGTTCGAGTCTAAAAGCGATACGATACTGTCCTAGTTCAAGCCGTGCTAAATGACATGCATAAGGTGATAGAATTTGCATACCCATGGTCCATCCTGACCTTTCAGCTGGATAGAACAATGGGTAGGTAAAGTTTTTACAGAATGGTCAGTATGTTTTAAACTTACAATATTTTTGCCCTTTGTTTTACAACCATTTTATTTAGTGGAAAGCTATGATCAGCAATAGAAGGAAGAACTACAAATACTTCATTACACGCAGGAGGGTTAAACTGTAATCGACACCATTTGGCAGAGTAAAAATAATCTAGACGTTTTGTGGGTGTTGTCCCAGTGAAGCAGCACGTTAACTCAAATAATCCTCCAGTTCTCGCACCCTCATATAACCTTTGGCATAATTGTTTTTGTTTCGCCATATTTCTTCTAGCACATCTATTAAGGTACGCAGGATCCCGTAATTTAAAGAGTGTGCCTGGCGTTCGCCAACAGTTTCATCGAGGTCTATAAATTGCATTTGGTTATATGAAGGTGGTTCAAAATCACCATGAGTGGTTTAGTTGGATGTTCTGCCAAATTGCTTCTCTTATAAATTTTTCCAGCTATTTCGAAGCTACGAAAGTTATTAATATTAATCTTTTGATCATCGCTTACGTTGCATGAAGCTAAAGTGAAACCTGAGTTTAAGTTTTGGATTCATTGGCGGAGCTCATTAGAGAGCGTAGAACGAAAAAATAAACCAAATTTTTTGGAAACTGTCGAGATAGCAATACAATTCGGCCTTACAAGCAACAACTTCAAATGATCCCGTTTGTTTTTCACTCTTTGTTCAGGGAAATAGACGACACCACAGTAAATACATTCAATGTTGAAGGGTCAAAATGACTTAAAATTAACACTTGTGGTGTTTACGGCATCTCTGTAGGTTAGTACTGGGTTGTGTGCCATAGCTTGTAGCTGTCGGACACTGCGACAGTGTTGTTCTTCTAACCATAGATTGTTTTGTGTTTCATGATTGTTTTTGATTCCGTTTGATTCTCGCTTTTGCTTGTCTTCTAACTAAAGATATTTCTGGGATTCTAATCCACTTTTGATTTGTTTTGATCCATGTTGTCACATGTCTTATAACCGCATATTTCATTGTGCTTCATTTTGTTTTTGATTCGTTCCGTTTCTCATTGTCGTATGTCTTCTAACCACAAATTTCTTTGTGTTTCATTTCCGTTTTTGATAAATTGTGGTCTTCGCTTTTACTTGTCTTTTAATCAAGTGTTGTTTTTTTTTTGCTTCATTTTCGTTTTTGATTCGTTGTGATTATTGCCTGTCTTCTAACCAAATTTTTTTATGTTTTTTTTTTTTTAATTCGTTATGATTATCGCTTTTCCTTGTCTTCTAATTGAAGATTTTTTTTTGTGCTTCATTTTCATTTTCGATTCGTTGTGACCCTCGTTGTGGCACGTCTTCTTTCTGATGCTTCACTTTCGTTCATTAGACATTTTTTCAATGCCAATTGGTTTAACTGTTTGCATTGGTCTTATTACGTTTGATGGTTCAGGTTTTTCATTTTCAATAATTGTGGATTTGTGTTTCTTAGGTCGTCCTTTACGAATATTTATTTTTATATAATGAAGAAATAATAGTGTTTATATTTAAATACTAGTGAAATATTGAAGGTATATAACACCTTTTATGCAATGTCTTACGTCAAGTCAATGTTATGATGTTATTTTTATATGACGTCACTATTGACTGTGACATGTATACAGACTTTTATATTAGTGCATGACGTCATTGATATAGTGTCTGATGTCTGTTTTTTCTATTTAATGTGATGTCATTTACATTAAAAATGTCTTTTTTCAAAATTTAAAATTCCAAATGAATTTTTGCAAACTTTTGACCTATATAGATTTTTCCATAAATAGGTACACAATTATTGTTCACTGTTTAATATTATGTGCATATAATTACTTATATCAATAGTTCCAAGCTAATCCCTAATGTCCAGCCCCCGAAAATGGCATGATGCTATACAAAGGCTGCTTTAACGCTGAAGCTAAGATAGCACTATTTATTAAACAGAGAGATACTTTCCACGAACATTTGGACACTAAACTGGAGGGTCTAAAATTTGACAATGTAAAAGATGGAATGAATAATTTTCGGAAAATAGTTTGTGAATTAGAAGACTATGTAAGGCACGAGATAAACTTGGTGATTCTTAAGGAGCATTTGTTTTACCGAGCTTTTTTTCTACCAAGTTTTTCTTTAAGGCTTAGAGGATAGTATTGCGACGGGCAGACTGAAAGGTAAGAAATCGCTGTATAAAAGAAACGTCAACGGCAACAATGCATCCATCCATTGTCTCTACAATAAACGAACAGTAAAATAAAGAATTGTTAATTTTAACGCCTACGCCGAGAATGTGGTCTATGAAATTAAATTAGATAAAAAAACAAGTTTTTTTGTAACTTAAAGTAAGGAGCAACATTAAAACTTAAAACCATCATACATTATTCCGTATATGAAAGGAGCTGTCACCTCCTCAACGCCTTGCTCTTTACGCTAAAGTTTTTCATTGTTTAAAAAAACAGAATTATTAGGAAGAGTCTAATATAAGAGTAAAGAACAAGGCATTGAGGAGGGGACAGCGCCTTTCATATACGGAATAATTTCTGTTCGTTTTAAGTTTTAATGTCGCTCCTTACTTTCACTTTAAAAAACCTGTTTTTTTATTCAATTTTGGACGTTTTTAAATTAATGCAGGTTTTGATTTTGGCTCACCGCACATGAGTAATTAAAAAAAAATGAATATTTATTTTACTTTTATTTGGTTAAATGGCTTCCTCGAAAGTTTTGATGTTGCTCCTTACTTTCAGTTGAAAAATTTGTTTTTTTATATTTAATTTCTAATCGTTTTTTTTAAATAATGCTGGGAAATATGGCGCTCCCTTCATAGCAATGTTCCTTCCCCCATGAAAACTTCCTACATGGAAGGATCCTCCAACGTAATTTTGTCAGGCACGTAACTTTTGATGGATAGGACTAAACTTGATGATACTTACATATTTGAAATCAGAATAAAAATCTAATTCTTTTGATGTATTAATAAAAAAAAAAATTCCACAAAACAATTCAGAAAAAAGTAAAGAACTCAATTAAACCAAAAGTGAGCAAAAATAAAATAAAATAATCTACCAAACTTGAAACTACCACAAATCACCATTGACAAATAAATAAAACCCAAAACGAACAGAAATTACAATAAATAAACAAGTCAAACTCAAAACGAGCAGAAACTAACATGAGTAAAGCTCACAACCCCTATGCCTTCCCAAAACCAGAACATAATTTGCACTTTACTGAATTTTTTTTTTCTTTTATAACTTTAATAAATCAAATAATATTAATATTTTGATTACTAAATATCAGTATATGTATATTAAACTGACAATGCACATTCACTTGTGGCTTTGGGAGAGTGTGCTCCTCAAAAACATATTTTCTATCTGGAAATCAACTACACTGAACAAAATGGCTATCTCAAAATTTTGATTGGATGTGTTTCGGGAAATGGTGGGTGTAGAAGGGGCTGTAGTTGCCTTTCGATCACTTTCGACTATTAAAAAGGGCACAAGCCACTCCAATTTCCAATTGAACGAGCCCTTTTCGAAGTTTCTACAACAACTTCTTCGATACAAAGTGCCCTGTTCTAAAGGAAAACAATAATAAATAATATATTGTGCCAACATCGTTCTTGTATGCCCCCAGTGCATAACTTAAAACCCTTGCCTTGAGGGCTGTGGGGGAGTTTCCCCCTCCAAAACATAATTTCTATCTGGAAATCAACTACGCTGAACAAAATGGCTATCTCAAAATTTTGATTGGATGTGTTTGGGGAAATGGTGGGCGTGGAAGATTTTTTAGTTGCATTTCAATCACTATTAAAAAGGGCACTAGCCACTCCAATTTAGGAACGAAAAACAAAACAAAATGTAGTAGTGCATTGTGCCTATATCGTTCTTTACTTAGGCAGCGCGATTGCGCTGCCTGTGTTCTATTTGTATCAAAATTCCGTTTTTAGAGTTTCGGTTACTATTGAGCCAGGTCGTTCCTTACTTAGAGTTCGTTACCACAAATTGTTTGATAAAATTGTATACATTCGGCACTTTTCACCGTTGACGACTACTTATGAGAGACTGTATTTTCATAGGTATGTCACAAAAAAAGGAGATTGGAAGTCATAAATGAATTTCTTTTTCTGGGAAGGGAGAGGGCAATTGTAAAAAATAAAATAATAGATAATTTGAAAAGGAACTGCCTAGAAAATTCAAGAAAGTATTCAGTGTCAGGGAGATGGACCGAAATTTTCCCCAGCCTTCGGACCTAGAAAAACCAAAGCCTATTTATCATAAATAGAAATGAGTGTTAAATACAATTTAGGTGCCTTAAACTAAATACTGTTTTAACAAAATTTGAGTTCATTTACAATAAGAAAAGGTCTACTTTTTAAGATATGGATTAGGAGGAAGAAGAAGGGCCCTCAAATTTACACTGGTCAGGGCCCAATCTGATATGGGACACGTCCAATGAGTTATAAACCTTCTCCGAGTAAAGGGTTAAATTGCATGGTGACGCAGAAAACTATCGTGGGAGATCTTCTACAGGAGGGCAACTACGGCAGGGCGTAATATCCACATCTAAGGACAACGGAAACTCCAAAGGGCTGTCTAGACCCTGTTGGGGTACCTGCAAGACTGGGAAAATTGCAGTCAAGTCTGTTCACACTTGAGGAGTTGCACCCCTTGAAAAAATTATACTCGAGTAAACGACACGGTATTTGCACTGGATTCTGATTATTTGATATTTCTTCTGGGCTTTGTCTATTTTGGTGGGTGTTTTAGGGCTAAAAATACCTCTTCCTATCTAATTTATCTACTATGGGTTGTCTCTTCGTAGTAGCATAATATATGAAGGTGTGAATATATAATGAGTAGGAGTAATAGGCATGGGATTGTCTGTGCAGGATTTCGACTCTTGTTGATAGAAGAGCACCGTCAAGCGCTGAAAACCATTTTGTGACCAAGATGGGCGAAGGATTTTACAAAGCCTCCATTCAACGGAAGGGCCAAGGATTTCTTGCTCTCCGGTTCTAAGCTGGCTTTAGAGCTTCGGTATAAACTTGAGAAGATGTGTTGGTTCCCGTCCTGCACTGGTTTTGTGACCATTGATTTTCCTGAGGCCAAAATAATTTCTAGGATTTAAACAATATAAAAATTGTAATGTTACAAAGTTTAAAAAACCACTGTATAACTATCTTCAGAAGTTGCTGATGGTGTCTTAGAGAAGAAAGTTAGGAACACAGCTAGAAATATTAGTGAAAATGGTTTATGTTTAATAGAGAGTAAAAGGGGCTTGTACAAGAATTACCTGAGTCATAGATCATGTCAAAATAAGGGGAATATAAAGAAAGCGGAGAAAGAATTAAAGTATGAACTAAAGAGGAATGAAGTGGAGGCCATGGATAAAATTGCTGGGGATCTAAAAGATGCAGCTAGATGGCATAATAGTAAAATATTGTACTGGGATGTTAATAAATTGAGAGGGAGTAGTCAATTTGGACTTGTCCCAATTAAAGATAGGAACAGGGCTACAGTTAGTGATAAAGAAGTGTTAAAAAGAGATGGGCAGTACAGTTTGAGAATGTGCTAAACCGGGATAGAGTTACAGGAAAAGATATCTAGGAAAATTAAAAAAATTGTGACAACTTGGATGTGAAGGATGATTAATTTTGTGAGGAAAAATTAGTGACAGTACTAAAAGGATTAAAAAAGTATAACGCCCCAGGAGCTGACAGTGTGGTAAATGAGTTTCTTAAATATGGTGGTTATTAGGTTAGAAATAATTTACTGAAGATTATGAAAATTATTTTTGAAAAAGGGGAAATATGAAGCGAGTTTAAAAAAAAAAAACTATCTAAACCCCTATATAAGAAAAGCGATAAGAGTTAGTCTGGTAATTCTTACGGCATTAGTCTGGTTCGTGTTAGATTGCAAATTACTTCGTATGATGATACGTTTTAGACTTAAGATGCTTTAGATAAGGTTTTATAAGAAGAACAGTGCGGTTATAAGAAGAGTAGATGATGCGTCGACCAAATTTTCACTCTGAGGTTAATAATTGAGAAGCATTTTCAGTGTAATACGTTAAATCATGTGTTTTTTCCAAGACCACACTGCCTTTCTACGACGAAACAATAAACATTCAAATGGGGATAAGTCCATTTATTAGACAGTGAAGACAGATACAAAAGTCTAGATATTTCCATCACATATACAGCGATCGTCATCAGAAGAATAAGTGCAAGTTATGTTCTGGTCTTGAGAAGACATAGGGGTTATCAGCCCTACTCATGTTAATATTTGCTCGTTTAGAGTTTGACTCGGTTAATTATTGTAATTTCTGTTCGTTTTGGGTTTCATTGATTTATTGATGGTGATTTATGATAGTCTTATGCTTGGAAGATTACTTGACTTTGTTTCTACTCATTTTTGGTTTAATAGAGCTCTTTACTTTTCTTTGAAAAACTTGTTTTGTGGCAAAAGTCTTTTTTTTTAATTAGTCCCAGTTAAAGATAGGGATGATGCCCCAATAAGTCATAAGGAAAGAGTTAAAAAGCGATAGACACAAAATTTTGAGAATTATTTGAACATTTTGAGAATATGCTGAACTGTGATAAAGTTGCACTAAATAATTTAAAAAAAATGGAAAAGATTGTGACACCCTGGAAGTGAAAGAAGACTTGTTTTACGAGGAAGACTTAGAGACGATTCTAAAATCGTTAAAGAAAATAATAAAGCCGTTAATGCTGATAGTTTAGTAAAGGAGTTTTTTTAATTTAGTGGTTATCAAGTTAGAGATAAACTGCTTAAGATTATAAAATTGGTTTTTGAAAAATGGGAAGTAACTAGTGATTTTAGGAAAACTTCAATAAAACCCCTTCACAAGAAAGGTGACAAGAGTAAAATTTTTGGAATTGGAGTACTTTTTGGACTTGGAACTGCTGTAGATAAAGTTTTGAGACAAAAGCAGTGCGGCTGTAGGAGGGGGAGAGGATGTGCCGACCTAATTTTCACTCTTAAATTGATAATTAAGAAGTACCTGAGTCATGAAACCCCTTTGGTCCTCAGTTTTATAAATTATGATTAATCGTTGGATGCAGCCTATAGAAGAGCCTTAGTGTAGGTCCTATCTTTGTATGATAAACCAGCTGAATACACTAAAACAAAGTCATATCCAGGAGGGAGTGGTTTTAACCCCTTCCCCTGAATTTTTTTTTGACTTGTAAAAAAGTACTGAAAATTCAAACAAACAAATTCGTGATGTGTTTTGTACAGTTTTTTTGTATCCCCTGAAAAAATGCCCCCCCCCCCCACACACACACAAACAAAATCCTGGATACGCCATTAAATTTATTAGTGCTTTGTACGCAAATAACATTGCTTTGGTTAAAGTAGGAAGTGAGGTAATTAGCTGGTTCCGCATAGAATCAGGAGTAAGTCAGGGTTGCGTTCAAAGATGTTTTACGAGGAATTGTCTACGGAGTCTTTTGGTACCCGTCTGACTGACCGTATTTCAAACAGTAAGCTGTACGAAAAACGCGGTTCTCTAGGGATGTAATGAGAGAAAGATTGATATAGCTTGGATACGTTCTGCAGGTGAAGGGTAACATACGCCAAAGATCGTCCTTTTCGGCCGACCATCTAGGGTGAAATGAAAAGCAGTCCGTCCCCGGATAATGTGGTATAAGGGTATAATGAAGGATTTAAGGGAAAGTGGAGCTTCTTGGGAGGGTGTGAAGAAGGAGGCTTTGAGTAGATTGGGATGGAAGAAGACCGTTTGTAGCTGTGTTGGTCTCGGGCGACTTTGTGCTGCAGCAAGTTGTTAGTAGTAGTAGTAAATTATGTTTGAATTTAAATTATCGGACATTGACTACATTTTCCTGTTTAAAAGTATATATCAATCGCTTAGTGTAATATCGCTTATATATTTGAAATCATAATTTCAAAGATGAATCGAACTCTCTTGTTCGCATTTATTGGAGTTTCAATTCCCTAAGTGGGATTTCTTGCCTTCTCTGAACACTTGAAAAAGTTAGCTTGAAGTCTACAATGGCCAACCGTTTGTTAGGTGAAGAATGGATATTTCAAGAATCGAAGTTTTACGTTATTTTTACATTTCAATTTTGGTCTATGATTGGCACCGCTATCAATTATAGAATTTTTTAAAATCTAGGCGTATCTAGGGAATATTTTTCTCATTATTTGAGCTCATCCAAAATATAATTTTAATCAAAAATAAATGGAAGTGATTATTCTTCTCTGAGCATTGTTTTCTTTATACAGACTGATATTTTATATCGTCTACCAAGATAGTCTCTTGTGATGGTAACTTCAAGCCAAATTCTAATCTTCAGCCCAGAAAACAATTGTGTGACATTTTGCAGCCTGACACTTACCAAAACCATAAATTCAAGAGAGCACTTTTCACACGGTTGCCAACCCTAGGGATTCAACACTTTTTCTAGCGTATTTTTTCTAATCATTTTATTTGGGTTAGGGGTTTTTATTGAATTTTCGAAGAACCTAGCATTTTTTTACTTTGTTACTAATTTTCTTAGAATTGTAACAACGCCACAAAAGCATATGCTCTTTTCGTGTCCGTGTAAAAGACCTCCTATTTCATACGAAAAACTAACTTAAGAAATTCCTATTGACGTAAATAATCGAAAACTACGCTTTTTATACCGGTTACAAAAAGCAGGTAAATTTTAAGTTAATGATAATTTTGACGGGTCTATGACATTTTGCCTCGTGACTTGAGGATTCAGTTTATACTTCAGAATATGTTCCCTTCGGGAGGAGGTAAGAAGGCTTCAAATTTTGTGTCGGGTTGAAGAGGGTTAAAATGATTTTCTTCTACCTTGACAGCTCTCTTGGCAGATTCTCCTCTGCCTAACAGCTCAATTTTTTTTCTTTTTTTTTTTTATTTGACATGCTCTTTGGCTGTGCAAATAAAACTAATAAGCTTTTCTTAAAATTTACACGAAATGAAGTTAGGTCTCAAATTGAGTTTAGATTAAACTTATCACTTATGTATATTCCATAGCACAGTGTCAAAGATAAATTGAACTCTCTTGTTAGTATTTATTGGAGCTTAAATTCCCTAAGTAGGATTTCTTTTCTCCTTTGAGCGCTTGAAAAAGTTAGCTTGCAGCCTACCATATCCAACCACTTGCTAGGTTAAGAAAAATATTTCCAGAGTGAAAGTTTTAAGTTATCTCTGTATTTCGTTTTTATTCAAAGATTGGGACCAATATGAATTATTTAATTGTTAAAATCTGTTCATAGCTATGAAATTTTTTTTTATTTGGGTTCGTTGTTCACGACATAATTTTAACGTCGAAATAAAAAAAAGGGGGATACAATTCTTTTTTCTCTGAAAGTTCCCTTTCTTTTTAAAGGCTGAGGTAGTCACCTTCAAACCATTTCCTCTTTGTAAGAAAAGAGTGAGCCGCTTTCTTTTTTTAAGTCTTAGGGAGCAGAAAGGCTTTTATAATCCTAAAAGAGTATTCTGTTTTTTGTGGTAGTTTTGTGTTTTCGGTTTATTCTTGAAGTTGATCTTACTAGTTGAACCTACTATTTCAATTATAGATAAGGCATAGAGAATCCTAGTGGATGTTCTACAAAAACGCAGAAAAACAAACAGCGTAAAGCAATAGGGCATTTTTAAGGCAGCGAAACTTCATCAAACCTTAAATGAATATTTTGGCTGTATAAGCAAAGGCCGTCCTCGATGAAACACTTATATAAATAAAATAAGACTTGCAACAAAATGAAATGTTTTAAGGCATGATTAAAATTCGTTAGAGTAATGATTCTAGGACAGCTTTAATTTTAGTTTTAAAGATCACGTTTTATTTTAATTTGTACTTTATTTATATAAGTGTTTTGCTGAGGACGGCTGTTTATGTATTTATCCAACTACCAGACGAAAGGCTTATGAAAGCCGCATATTTTGAATTATTGCTCAGCAAGGTAGAAAAAGATCGTGGCCGTTCCATGTTAAAGCCCTCCTTGATAAAGCCGGATTTTCATACGCTTGGAATGAAGGTCTTGGTCCAACAGGCGATCGAGAGGAAATTTATCAGAAGCTAAAAAGGAGGATCAAGAGATCCAACCCTGGCATGAACAGATCCGAAAATCTGAAACCTTGCGCCACTATTCTAAGATAAAAGAGTCTTTTGGACTAGAATGTTATTTTAAACTAAATTTGCCACAAGAAAACTTACGTCTGTGGTTCCATGTCCGAGCGAATAGTTTGCCCTTAAAAAGTAGTTTAAAAGTACTTGAAAGAAATGCTTAAGGCCCGAGATCATGTTTTAATTGCTCTTTACGTTGTACTGAGGAAGAACATTTGCTCCAATTCTTGACGGTGTGCCAGGGGCTTTCAGGTTTGAGATTGAAGTATTTAGGTGACGAGGAAGTGTCTTTTCCTGGGATCCTTAAATCTTCATCCCGGGAGACGATTATAGCAGTGACTGAATATATAAAAGGGGGTTTAAAAAGATGTAAATAATAGGTTTAAGGTTTTTGTTTGTTATTAGTAGTTATACCATTTATTTAAGTGTATTTTGGCTGTTGTCTTGTACAACCATTGTAATGTTTGTGTATGGCGAAGCAGCTGAATAAATATCTATCTATCTATAAAGCCGAAATCTTAATGTAAGATTTAAACAATTCTAACAGTCTTAAAAATTCCCTATTGTTTTACGTTCTGTTTTTACGATGGAAAGGCAGTGTGGTCTCTATCGTTATTTACACATGGACAGAAGATCCAAAACTTGGATTTGGCAAAACCAAGCTAGGAGCTCGAGCCTGACTGCAGATCCTTGTCAAGTGGAAAAATAATTGTAAATTCTAAATACTGGCCTTTTTCTCTGGAAATATCGCGTTCATACAGTGGCAAGTCAAAACTCAGAAATGAAAGCCTAATTTAGGAACAATCTTCTGTGCTACCAATCTCAGTTTGGTCAAGAATTTTGCCAACAAAATCAAATCAGAAGCTGTTGCAGATTACAAATTTTAGAAGCTTTTATTTTTGAAATAGTCAGCCTTATAAATTCTTCACGGCTATTAGAATTCTTCACATATTAGAATTTCCGATGTATTTTCAAGAATATTTACGATTTTTTGGGGGGATTTTTTTCCATGTTCAAATGAATATGAATCTATACGTCGTAATTAGAAAAAGGCCATACTACAGCTGAGGCTTTTTCCCCTTTTAAATTGTTTGTAACAAACCTTCTTTTGGCAGAAGGTCACTTCATTGGAAAGAAAATGTTCTAACCTCTTCGTCCAAAATTATATCTGGTTCCGTTTAAAAATATTTGGATCACTAATCATGTTTTTGTCTAGCTTTTGTTACAAGCGTATCTTTAATCTGGTTTAATGTGCCGCATCTCTGGGAAATGAAGGTAATAAATTTTCTTTTTTTGCCGAGACGCTCAAGAAGCGAAAAGCTCAACGTAACGTGATGTTTCTAATACAAAATTTTGAGATTTTTGGATTTGACCGATAAAACTAAATGAGTAATTGTAATAGTTAGCTTCAAGATTTGTTCAGTAGTTTTAAGTTTATATATTAGTTAAGATTTAAATGTAATTGAATATTTAGAATGTATGGGGTTTATGTTTGAATATATTTTTAGGGAATATAAAATAATATAGGATTTTGTATGATTAAAAAAAAATTATAGAATTTAGATTTGAAGACTTTGAGACTTAGATTATAAAGTTTAGATTTGAAGTCTTAGATTCAAAGAGTTAGATTTGAACTAGTGGAATTTATTTTATGCACTGAGGGGGATTGTGGGAGGGGATACGATTCACCTGGATTGTGGAATGTTTGATTTTTGGAAAATTTATTTTAGGATTGTTGCAGCTACCCAATAACGTGAGGCCCAGCGAATGCGGAATATGATGAAATTTAATATCAATACAGAATGCAATTAATATATTGCATTCACATCTATGGGAGATAGGATTAGAGATTTGACCTACTAAAACAGAATCCCTAGTGGCAAACAATAACAGTGATTTTCGGCATCATTCAATTAGGGTGGGATCACATAATATATTTCATAATGATTCCTTTGAAAACCTTGGCTTGCCTTTTGGCCTGACAATTAAAGCTACGCGGGAGTTGGTGTTATCGTCAGTACTGGGAAAACTTAGGAAAATTTATGGCCTGCTAGTCAGGGTGAAAGGTCGTTTTGATAAACAAACACTTTTTATAATTTATAATTCAATGTTTGCACCTCATGGATTTTCAATTGTTCCATTTTTGAAATTTTTAAGTAAAAGTGATAAAAAGTGATAAGTAAAAGTGATATCCGCGTGTACTTTTCTGGTTTTGTGAATATTTTCTTGGAATTCCACTATGGTTTAGAAATAGATATATTATACGAAAATTTGAATATTTGATATTACTATTAAAATGGATCAACAATACGACCGATTTTTTAGACGATCTAGAGAAAATAGAATAAATTTTCCCTTAATTGTCTCGTTTAATGGGATAATAGGTTTGTCGCCATTGCTTTAATAAAACAGCTATTTATGCGTTATGTATTATGAGTGTTTATGCGTTACGTTTTACAAGTGTTTTTAATGTTATGCACTAATGAGCTAACATAAGCTATTTATTATATATTCATTAGTTATTATGAGCATTATGAGCTACTTATTGTCGTCCTTTTCATCAGAAGTATAATCTTGTATTTTCAGTTTTCTTTTCATTTATTTTCCTATACTCCTCTGTGTACATCCACGTATGTATAGAGGGCATAAATAAATTATTATTATTATTATTATTATTATTATTTGAAAAAAAATTGGTGTTATATATTTTTTTTTTTTATTTATGTAAATGTAGGAAACATAGTTTTAAAGTGTTTTAAGAAAAGTAAAAGTATTTTAAAGTTCAAAAATGTATATATTGTAAATTTTTAGTTTAATGTTATATATTATAGACCTAATGAATGGAAGCAGCCCCTTGCCGCCGTGGGTACTAGAATATGAATTTTGAAATTGTTGTATCGTTAATTAATGGACGGAGAATTTTATGAATGGGGAAGTTATAAAAAGATAAAAAAAAGATAAAAAAAGATAAAAAAGATAAAAAAAAAGATAAAAAAAAGATAAAAAAAAGGAAGATAAAAAAAAATGTTTTTAGGAAAAAGGTAGATAAAATGTATTAGGAGAGCAAAAATTAGGTATGTGAGGAATGAGAAAGGCAGAAAGCAATGGAATGCAGGTTAAGAGGTAAGGTAGATAGGTAGTAAAGTAAAGGAAATGATAGTGAAATAGTGATGAATTAGATTACAATTGAGCAGGGAGTCTTAGAGTAAAAAAATGAAAGAAATGAGACTGGTTTTTCATTTTATTTTCAGGAGTGCGAAGGGGCAAAAGCAACACCCGGTTGGATTCTAGCCATTGCATGAAGCGTCGCCAACCGATCATCAGGAAGACGAAAGAGAGGAGGGAGTAACCAGAAAGGGAGTTAAACCCAGGATGTTTCAGTATGGACCAAAGAATGCTGGATAAAGGAGAGAAAAAAGAAGAATTTAAAGAGTGAATTAGAAAGGGATTTTGTATATTTTTGACATTATAGTCTATTTTTGAATTAAATAAAAAAAAACTAAATGAGTGAATAATCATGTCTTTTCAAAAGTACATCTTTTTTTAGAATCGGTAAAGATTTATAAATTTTCTAAGTAGGCCCCAAGATCTGGGAGGAGTTTCCTCCTTCCCTCCAAATTTATTAAGATATTATGTGCTACGGTTGCTCATAGGATTTTTTTTTAAGCTAAATCACTTGTACATCTTTACGAATTGGACATCCGGTTTCTTTAAGGGTAACAGCCTTGGGTAACATAGACAAAAACCAGTATATCGTTTAAAAAAAAAGAAAAAAATAAGCCTATATATTGTACTGAGCCACTTTTTCAATAACAAGAAGGGTAAAGTAAATTCACAAATTATAGATGGCAGTATATGTGCTACATGTAAAAACCTAATATTCAAATTTATAGTTTCAAAATTGAAAATATAGTTGTAACTAAAAAAAAAAATAATAAAAATTAGTGTTCTATAATGTTCTTACGACCTGCTTCCATTCGTAATGTTAGTCATGGATGTTCAATGACTTTAATTACAAGTTATGGGGAGAAACGAACGCTTACCGAAAATTCGTTTATTGTACCGGGAGCTAGGCGGCTTTTCCGCCGGCCCCCGGCACTCGGCACACGGCAGGCTTCTATATAGATTCTCACTGTCGCTTTTCTTGTATATGCAGACAATTTGAGCCTTTTCTTGATGTCTTGGCGTGCAAATGGACCTTAAATTAGAAGTGGTGCCTTTGTATAATTACATTTTTTTTATTGAACCTTTAACTTTTGCCCCGGCCTGTCTTTTGTTATTATGAAAGACATATCGCCGAACCATTGTTTCTTTTAATTGTTCGGGTGGTGGGACAAAAATTCTTCTTTGGCCTTGGCTTGTCATTTGTAATTAGGAAAGACACATAGCCGAACCTTTGTTCGCTTTAATTGTTCAGGTGGTGGGACACAAACTTCTTTTTCTTCCAATGATTTATCCAGTAAATTTTTTTGATTTTCAAAGGCACGGTCGGTATTGATGACCTTATTTATGTCAAAATTCATAACTAAATAATCACCGCTATCATTATCAATTTGTTTGCTTCGTTACACCTCGGCTTATCTTCCGTCATTTTCAAATACATATCGCCGAACCTTTGCTTGAAGGCATTGATGACCTCATCCATGACAAAATCCCAAACTCAATCATCATCGCTATCATTTTCAATTTTGAGACATTTTGATTCTCGCTGTCGAGGTTGATTATCATTGAATCGCTGCTCATCATTTTCACTTTTGACTCCCTCGCTTGCTCGGTGTCGTATGTCTTCTAACTGCGTGTGTCTTTGCTCTTCATTATCATTTTGACGCGTTAGTTCAGCTGTTGGTCCCAAGAATCATTATTTATATTTGGTTATTTCGGTGAATGCGGTCTCTTTAAAAATGGCACTGAAAAAAAATTAAAACTAAGTTCCTGGTGTCACTTGCCTTAATCTGCGGGGTAGGTTCCCTGCCTGCGATCATGAATTACCGCCCTCTCACCTTTTGTGCCTTAAGCATGGGAGAAAACTTTTGCATATTACAAAACATATTTTTCTACCGTAGGAAGGACGTTATCACCCTTCAGAACCTATATTTTAATTTATTCTGAATTTGGGAAATTACAGATTATTAAATATCTATTTCTCCCTCCTCCATATCCCCTTCTATACTTGTCTGAAGGCTTATTCAAAGTTGGACAATTATGACATAAAATACACTTTTCGAGGTATGAGGACACCCCCCCCTTCAATTTATACAGTGACCCGTCGACCCTCCTCAATAATACCTGATGAGCATTTATAGGTAACTGCACACAATTCAATTAAACATTAAATGAATCATTTCATTCCGGGGATAACTTTAAAATAAATGTCTAAATTAACATTCACCTTGTACGAACTATGTTACTTTTTAGGACTGAATATACCACGCGTGGCATTACTGCCACTGAAGCTGGGAAGCTGAATATGTAGTTTTCCTTAAGTCGATTGGCCATCTATGAGTTTTCAATTGATTGTAACTTAGTCCTGTTAAGGTGAAGTTAAAGTTTCGTGCCACAAAGTGGCAGAAAGCATCAACTTGTTGTGGTGTCAAATCTTTTTGACTACTTAAAAATGACACAAGATTTTTAAATTTTTGTTCGATTGACACTTTGTTCGAGTTCCACAATTTCGTAGAAAGGAGTTACAAATCGTTATAATAAGTTGTCATGCTCAAATCGATTGAGCAAGTCTTATAAGAAATCATTTGCCCTTTCAGGGTTGTTTTTCCCCATTTCAAAAACTCAGGCAGATTTTCTGAGGCTCGTAGTTTTTGATGGGTGAAACTTAGTAAATTTTATATATTCGGAACCAGCATAAAAGACCGATTCTTTGTTATATGGATTGTTATTAAAACTCACTTTCGAAGAGTTTCGGTTAATATTTCCCCGAGTTGCTCCTTACTGTTGTTACGACGGAGCGTTAAATACATATCAGACACAAATAATGAACAAATTGCTTGATAAATAAATTGGATGTATTCCCAAAAGAGTAGATCAGGTTAAAAAAGAAGCAAGATAAAAATGAAAATGCCAAAGCAACGAGCCTTCAATTAACGGGCCAGTTGCAAAAATTGCACGTCAGTTGGCATCAAAGTACGTCAGTTTGCCGTAAAACAGACCAATTTGGCAACATAGCTTAAATTAGCGGATGAATTATTCAATAATTTTAACGGACGCAATGTTTCTATGTACTCATCACTTTCGAATGCGAATGAGAAATAGTAATTTGAAATACTTTCTTAGTTAAATTAAGTTAATCGGGGAAAAAAACTATCAATTTAGATAGCTAGAGTTCATTTTATTTTCAAATTATCGTATGAAATGTAAATTGTGTTCTGTCTCAGTTTATGGACTTAAAATGAAAATAATAAACTACAATTTAAAAAATATATCAAATTTTGGATGGAGATAGTGTTAAGACTGAAACCGTGACATAAAATTGAGCTTCTTCCTTCTCTAATAATAAGTGGTACGAGCACTGACGATTAAAACGGCGATTTAACTTTCTTTTTTACTTTTTTGTCATTTTTACTCATTCTGCTTACTAGAATATGGTTAATTTTCTGAAAGGGATATTTGATCGCAATTGGATATTTGGGTTTCTAGGGATACTTGGATTTTAGAGATATTTGGATTTTAGGGGTATTTGGATTTTAGGGATATTTGGAACAAATAGTTTGTGATAAATTGGATGTGAAGGAAGATTTGTTTTCGTGAGGAAGAATTAGCGACAGTACTAAAAGGATTGAAAAATATTAAGGCTCCAGGTGCTGATAGTGTGATAAATGAGTTTCTTAAATAAGGTGGCTCTGAGGTTAGAAATAAGTTACGGAAGATTATGAATATTATTTTTGAACAAAAAACCAACAAAGAGAAAAATCTCTAAAAAAAACAAACAAACGAGACTGTGGCCAGTGGAGAGAAAAGGAAAACAACAGAAACAAAACAACGCGGATATTTCGCCTGTATACAAACACGGCGTTTTCAGCACTAAAGACACAAAAAAAAAAAAACAACCAGAGAAACCAAAACCCAAATACAACCCCAACCAAAAAAAAAACAACAAAAATGTACAATCGGCGCAAACTAATCCACGTAGTGAAAAGATGCTAATATAGAGTTACTTCAGTTAGGACACCAGAGTAACTGAGGAAAAATAAAAAAACTGTAAATTACTTTAATTATTCAGTTGCGAAATAATCCTTTTGTTAGCTATTACTGAAGCAAATCGTTTTGGTCTAACAGGTAAAATAGTCCCCTGGTGATTATTTAAAATCTTTACTCCCTTATTGACAATTGATTTACTCTTTAGAAGGTTATCATAAATTGGGTCAATATTTAAATTACCCGTGTCCCTATTTATGGAAAGGTTAGCAAACATATGTTTTTTAATTTCTATGGCTTCCCTGGCCCATTGGGTGTACCCCTTATCATTAGAAATAGCCAAGGCTTCATCAAATTTTACAAAATGGTCTGGTTGAAGCCAAATATGCTCTGCTAAAGCTGAAACGAAAGTTTCTGGAGGCTTGCTTAATTGTAGGGTTTTTTCTATTGAATTACGGTGTTCAATAAACCTTTCAACAAATTGTTGGTGAGTCCTACCAATATAAAACTTACCACAAGAACACGGAATTTTATACACCCCACTTACTAAATTTCCCCGAGTTAAATCCTTACCAGAACTAAAAAAACTACTCATTGGCCTCAGCGATTGGAAACATGTATCAATACCAAATTTACGTAAAACCCGTAAAACGCCTTGTTTGTAGACAGGCGAAATATCCGCGTTGTTTTGTTTCTGTTGTTTTCCTTTTTTCTCTCCACTGGCCACAGTCTCGTTTGTTTGTTTTTTTTAGAGATTTTTCTCTTTGTTGGTTTTTTTTAATGGCTGGCCGGTTCGGCTTAAGATCTTTCATTAATTTTGAAAAAGGGGAAGTACCTAAAGGTTTTAGGAAAACCTTAATTAAAGCACTGTATAAGAAAGGGGATAAGAGTGAGTGTCGTAATTATCGAGACATTAATCTGGTCTCTGTAGGTAGCAATTGTACAATTACTACCAAGGCAATTGTACAGGATTTGGGTGTCAAAGAGACACAAAACAAAGACCCATGTTAGCGTAGCTTTAGTTTAACATAATTAAATACTTTTTTAAAAACTCGTGATTTGTGTTCACTTTATAAAATGTTTTCTTTGATGGTTTCCATCAAATGGAATCCTAGCTGCATCCTTGAAAAAAAAAAAGAAAAAAAAATATACTGAGAAAAACCTTTGGATGAACAACACATTCATCGTCTTCTTAGGTCCTATTTCTATATCCAATGTCCTTGCAGAGTTTCTTTGATTATTCACACATGTATTGCCGGCTATTAAATTCAATAGTGAAACAGATTGCGTTCTTATATCATACAAATGACGGTTTAGAAAAGAAATGATTCAACTTTTTATGGGTCATAAACAAAGGGTAAGAGTTTCTCTTCAAGCCCGAAGAATTATGAAATGAGATATTTGACAACCATGGAGCATAATAAAGTCAAATTTGTATATTGGAACATCTAACCTGGTTATTTCACGGATCCATGCCAATAGATTACGAAAGAAGTCAAGAAAACCCTTGAGACATTTTATCAAGAGGAGTGTTAATATTGTTGCAGTTAACCTTTGTGAGACAAAATGTGTGCATAAAAATGATTGACCGTCTAGGGTGTCCTTTAAACATTTTTGCCTCTCAATTACTCGGACTATATGTCTTGGCTTTTTTTCCTACAATTAGTCATGTCTTGATGCCTACTGCAAAATACTTGATTTTCAATTCAAAAAGTAGAAGAAAATGAAAAAGGTTCTAAAGAAATAAAAGCATGTTACATTACCTCTACTTCCTAGTAGGTCCTTATAATTTTCCGAAGTTTAAATTAAAACATTGGTAGCATAGGTGCCGGTTTGTCAGGCTCAAGATTTAATTTTATTAGATGACTATGTCTCTTAGTGTCGTCTAGCAAACAGTTCGGCTGTGACATTAAAAATGTGACATATGCCATTTTTGTGACTTTTCAGGAGAGCCAAAAACGGAAAAAAGTTTGTCGGCTGTAGTCGCTCTGAAGGATGAGGCTAACGAGGATAAAAGGAACATATTCTAAACCAGCTTTTTATGTTCTTTTTAGTGGTAAAAATTAAATTCAAGTACTCTGAGCGAATTCAAAATTATTTAATTTAATTGTAAATATCTCCTTTTTCCTTGATAAAAAAAAAGGCGACACATGCTTGATCACCATGTTATCGCTCCACAAGATAATCTTCTTCTGTTATTCTAAATTGCAACTAGAACTGATAAAAAGACATACGCCTCTTAGAGGCTTATAACTCTGTTTATCTTAGTAATGGTACAAGATAGGGAAATTCTGACTGCACCATTCGATTCCACGTGCTTAGTCCACCCATGACAAATACATAACTCATTTTCGACCTAAATGGCATATGTTGCACTTTCAATTACCACAGCTGAGTTGTGCACGGAATTAACCCTTGACAGGCCACTATATGAACGAATACCAGGAAAAATCTACAACGCTTCCCATGTAATCTCTAGGTCAGACTATTGACGAAAAATTTTATTTTTGCATGATTTATTTAAAATTGCCAATTTTAGACCATGTTGTAAAAATACGACATTAGCCTCTCGAGTATATAAAAATGGGGCATTTTCACTTGGTGTGGAAGGCTTTAAAACAATTGTTTTTGTCAGTAAGGCACAGTGGAAGGTCACATTTTTCGCATTCAAAAGTTGTATATCCTGATTTGCACTTTTGCAGCGGCTCTGCTTCTCATTCTTTTTTGGCCAGTGATCAAGTCCTTCGGCTTGAACAGATATAGCCGGTCAGATTGGATTGTGACTTCGAATGGGGCTAGGGCTGGGACTATATTCAACATCTGCCGATGGTCTACCACGTTTACGTTGGGGTATCACACGCGCCGAGGCATACAACCCTGCAGCAACTTCAGACCTGAAGGCTCTCAAGATCATCGATTCGTCTGTCCTTGAAGTCAGTGCTTTGACGTCTGACCTGAAAAGAAGCCAGCTATTGCAGACTGCTGTGTCAATAAGCCACCAGAAGATTCTCATATACCATTTTCGTGTCCGAAGATTAGTTCGGCACATCTCCGCCAGCATGTCTGCTAAATCTACGCCACCCATATGAAGGTTGTACTCATAAGCAATGGCTGGCCTTGAAACTTCAACCCTGGATTTATCCTTAACATTCCAGCGTCTGCACGTATCCTGTGGCGTTATTCCTGCATACGTTGAATCCAAGCAAACCGTGTTGTTATCTAACCATTTCACTACAATAACGCCAGAATGAATGTCAGTCCTGTAATCTGACGTTCCTCTCTCTCGTTTCTTCATTTCACCATCTGTGAGGAGCGGGCAGCTCTTCAGTCGTGCTTTGTTCAACGTACCAATACAAGGGAATCCTTTAATTTTGAGCAAACTCATTACTTTCAAGCTCGAAAACCAGTTGTCAAAGTAAATCTTGTAGTTCATTTTCTCTGGCAAGGTACTCATCAGACGTAAAACTATGTTGCCTCCGACTCCAAGATCTGGCTCTATGTCATCTTCAACAAGAGTGCCCTTCCCTTGGTAAACCTCAAAATCATATACAAAACCTGAAACACCAGCTCTTGTGAACACTTTTATTCCCCACTTCGTCGGCTGTTTTGGTAGATATTGTCTCAAGTTGCTTTGCCCCTTGAAAGGAATCATTTGCTCGTCAATTGAATGGTGTTCTTCGGGGCTGACTTCAAGAAACTTGTAACAGATATGACTCAGGACGGGTCGAATCTTGTATAGCTTGTCAAATCCTTGTTCTCCAGGTTTCTTAGCTTTATTGTTGTCGTTGAAATGGAGAAAACGTTTGATCTTGTCAAACCTTTGTCGGCCCATCTTGTCGGCAATTTGAGGGTATCTGGTGGCTGCTTTCCAGTGCATTCGATAATAGGGAACTTTTATCACTCCCAATAATAGAATAATGCTCATGAAAACTTTTAGCTCTTCGGCAGTGAGGCAGAGGTTGCATCCCTCAGTTTGAAGTGCAAAGACGTTACTTTGTTCAACTATCAGCTCAAGAAGTTCATCGTCAAAGAATTTTTGGAAGTATTTTAGTGGAGTCTCCAAGATGCCCGCAACTTGGCGAGGATCTCCTTTCCAAGACAGATCCACTTTTTCTATCTCTGCTTTTCTCCAGTCGAATTTTTCTTGGACTTTCGATTTATTCTTTGATTTTCCAGTACTTGTTGTTACCGGTTGCTGTTGCTGACTGGAGGGTGGAGTTTCTCCCGAGTCATCGTCACTGGGTTCAGTGTTAGCCTCCACGTCATCATGTTCCAAGAAGAAGTGGAGATTGTCCAGTAGAGGCAACAAATCTGCATCAGGATCATCGATAAGATCTTCTGGAGACAGGAAGTCTGGATCATCGTCATCATCATCGTCGGACAAATCAGACAACATGTCTTCTCGAATGTCAAAAATATACTTGGCCGCCTCTTCTGCGTCAATTCGGCGATTTTGAGCTCGTTTTCTTAGTCTGTCGTAAGATTCCGCCATCTAGAAAGAAAACAAAAATTAGACATATGAAACACCCTGTCTACTCAATGATCCACCAATCCTGAGGGGTGCTTTGAGCTACTATGTAGGAGGGACTCCTCCTACATAATAGCTGATGTAAAATTATATTGTTTTCTTCACCCTTTTATTTTCTTATTTAGTTGTTTGTTTCATAATTTTGAGCCACGAACGTCCGATGTTGTATTTTTACAACAGGAGGAAGTTTATCTTGCTACTGATCCAAATTCTTGCTTATTTCGTGAGTTTCAACTACAGTAATTCTAAACGGTATATATTTTATACGCATATGACATACAAGGAATCTTCCACTTTTTCGTTTTGTTTCCAGTTTCTAGCTTAGAAACTGCCTACCTTTTTATTCTTTTTTCTTATCCCTTGGTTCGGTGACTCACTGTTTAGGCCACATGTCACACAGCAGCTCCCCAAAGGTATCAATAGACTGCCAACTTTCAGCCCCAACGAAAGATGTTGATAAAAGCAGTATTTTTTTACAGCAAGATGGCAGTCCAAGCTCGAAAAGTGCAGATTTGTTTTTTTTACAAAAATTGCCTGTGTAGGGTTAAGTAAAAAAAAGATTGGACAAAAAGGAAATCACTCCAAGACATTTGTAATGACAAATTATGGCACCGTTTAGTTAGATGAAGGGAGGAATACTCTTGCAAGGTCAAATACCTAGAAGGTAACGGCAGGAATAAAATGCAATTTAATCCTATCCCGCAGGTACGAGAATCATATTAGGCCTGAATAAAGTTACTTGTGCTAGTTTTAACTCTTTTTCTAAATAAAAAAAGGGAAAACCTGCGATTGAAATTAAATGTTCACTCTCTTTATTACAGTGGTAATTGTATTATAACTTAATTCATTCAAGTCCTGATTTAATTATGTTTTAACTAAGTAAATATACGGCTTTCATCTTTAACTGCCTCCCCCCCCCACTCCCTAAATATCAAGGTTATTACAAAAGAAAATTATTACGAAGAAATACAGTATGTGTTAAACCTTAACTTCTTTAGAAACACACCCAGTATATTTTTTAGAGTTAACTTTCAAGAACGTGTATCTTAGGTAGCCATTTTTTTCTTCGTTTTTGTTTGACAAGGACAATTTTTCTTATACAAGAGAGTCAGCAGCAGCCGAGATGCAACAATCAAGTAAATCCACAACCATTTTAGGAAACTGCAATTAATTGTCACCGGGAAAGACTGTTATCAGAGAAATTGCTTTTGGGAATAGGAAACTTTTTTTCTGTACTAAGAGGGTGGTTAGAACGAAACTAGGAAACAATTCCGTTCATATCGGCAATGAACTTTTATGCAAACATGAATAAATATTTTACTTCTATAATATTTTATTCTTTTGGCTAATATTTTACAGTGATTTCTGAAACATGAATGAAATAAAATCTAAGTGAGAAAGTGTGACAATTTTATATTTTTTTTTCACGGACTGGATGAAAAAAACTTTGGGCACATTTTAATGCCCAAACTGTTTATTCTCCATGAGCCTTCAGATAAATGTACAAAGAGGTAGGGGGGAGTAGGAATCAATTAAAATATTTCTCTATGTAGCATAAAATACTACAGTTGGTAGACATTCCCTTGTCTACCAACATAGAGGTGGAAAAGGCGAGGTAGGCCATCATGAACCCCGGCAGGAAATTTCTTTGGGAGGTGGTAAAGGCTACTAGGATTTTGTTTTTTCGACAATTTTAATCGGTAATATTTTGTTTTTCTATTTATATGAAATATTTGAATGTATTTAGGCATGTGTATGTGATGTGTTTATCGACCAAATAATCCTATTGTAGAGGCTGTGATGGCTCCAGCCACGTAGAAGATTAAAAGTCTCACATAATTTCCATTCATGTGAACAATAATACCCCTCTTTGGTCAACTAAAATTCTGTTGCAGAAATATTAATAAGAAATTAATGAACAAAAATACCATTCACCGCAAATATCAAACAGTTCGTGGTAACGAACTGTAAGTAAGGAGCGACCCGGCTCAATAGTAACCGAAACTCTGAAAAACGGAATTTTGATACAAATAGATACATCAAAAGAATCAAATTTTAATTCCGATTTCAAATATATAAGTTTCATCAAGTTTAATCTTACCAGTCAAAAGTTACGCGCCTGAGAAAATTTGGCTGATTTTCAAAAAAAGAGGGAAAGACCCCCTAAAAGGTATAGAACCTTAATGAAAATCACACCATCATATTCAGCGTATCAGAGGACCCTACTGTAGAGGTTTCAAGCTCCTATCTACAAAAATGTGGAATTTTCCATTTTTTGCCAGAAGAAAGATCACGGATGCGTGTTTATTTGTTTTTTTTCTTTTCCCCAGGGGTAATAGTATTGACCCAGTGGTCCTAGCATATCGTAGGAGGGCTCATTGGAAAGGAAATTAAAAGTACTAGTGCCCTTTTTAAGTGACCAAAAAAATGGAGGGCAACTAGGCCCCCTCCCACGCTAATTTTTTTTCTCAAAGTCACCCAATCAAAATTTTGAGACAACCATTTTGTTCAGCATAGTCAAAAATCTGATAAATATGTCTTTTACGATGACTTAATCCCCCACTGTTCCCATGAGAAGGGCTGCAAGTTATGAACTTTGCCCATTGCTTACATATTATATTGGTTATCGGGAAGTATACAGACATTTTCAGGAAGGATTTTTTTCTGGTGGTGGACGGGGCTGGAGGAGGAGGTTACTCGGGAGAATATTTCCGTGGAGGATGTTTCTTTGGGGTAAGGGACATTTCTATGAAGGGGGCGCCGGAGTTCCAAGCATTATTTAAAAAACGATCAGAAATTAAATTTAAAAAAAAACAAGTTCTTTCAACTGAAAGTAAGAAGCAACATTAGAACTTAAAACGAACAGAAATTATTACGTATATGAGGGGGGTCTCCCCCAAGTCAATAACTTGCTCTTTACGCTACAATTTTTTTTAGTGATTTAAAAAGAGCTATCTATTCTAATTAAACGGCCTTTGTGATTCAGGGGTTTGTGAATTAGAAGAATTTTTAACTTTTAACGTAAAGAGCGTGGTATTGACTAAGGGGAGAACCCCCTCATATACGTAATAACATATACGTAATAAAAAAAACAATAAAAAAAAAACAAGCGATACGACTCAATAGTAATCGAACTTTTAAAAACAGAATTTTGATGTCAATAAATGTATCAAAAGAATGGGCTTATAATGCTGATTCTAAATATATAAATTTTATTAAGTTTAGTATTACTCATCAGTAATAATCAAGGTTATACTTCTACGAGACATATAGCAATTTCTATGTTATTCTATCGCGCCTCTACACCTTTTCAAAGAGATTCAGAGCTCCCTCACATAATGGAATTTGAGGGTTGATAAAGTGAAATTAAGTCACCATTCTAGTTTTTCTAAACCAGTATTGCCTATAACTTAATTTACGTAGACAATGAACGATATTAATTAATGTTTTGAATAATAGGAGTGTGAATGATTCTAATTAGTGATTGGATTGTATGAAGGTGGACAAAAAAAAGGATTATGAAATTATGTCACTATTCTAGTTTTTCTAAACCGGTATTGCCTATAACTTAATTTACGTAGACAATGAACGATATTAATTAATGTTTTGAATAATAGGAGTGTGAATGATTCTAATTAGTGATTGGATTGTATGAAGGTGGAGAAAAAAAGGATTATGAAATTATGTCACTATTCTAGTTTTTCTAAACCAGTATTGCCTATAACTTAATTTACGTAGACAATGAACGATATTAATTAATGTTTTGAATAATAGGAGTGTGAATGATTCTAATTAGTGACTGGATTGTATGAAGGTGGAGAAAAAAAAGGATTATGAAATAATGTCACTATTCTAGTTTTTCTAAACCAGTATTGCCTATAACTTAATTTACGTAGACAATGAACGATATTAATTAATGTTTTGAATAATAGGAGTGTGAATGATTCTAATTAGTGATTGGATTGTATCAGTGGAGAAAAAGAGGATTAAACTGATTAGTAGTTAAGGTAACCCCGAAGGAGTTGTTAACTCAGGTAATTTGTTATAAATTTGAAACAACATCAGTCTATGAAAAATGCCTAAGGACGAATCGGAAAGGTTTGATTAACATTTGCAAAAAAAGGGGTAATGGGATTTGCGAATTGGAGGAGATGGGGTGATTGTGTATTGTATAATACACAAGTGATGTTTTGGAGAGTATTGTCAATTTAAAATAGTTTAGAAATAAAAAAAAAATTTAACAAGAAATGGCTTAAAAGTGTTTTGAGGGAGATGGGTTGCATGGAGGGTTGAGTTGCACGAGGGTTCAGTTAAAGGGGGTACAGTTACATGGGGGTTTAGTTAAATTGGGTCGAGTTGCACGATGGTTCAGGAGCACGAGGGTTCAGTAGCACGAGGGTTCAGTTGCACGGGGGTTCGGTTATACAGGGGTTCAGTTACATGGAGGGTTCAGTTGCACGGGGGTTGAGTTAAATGGGGCTTGAGTTCCACGAGAATCGACTATAAATAAGGCTTTTGCGTCTTTCTGAACTTTCTGTGAGAGGCGGGGGTAAGTATTTAGTTTAAATAATTCTAAGAGGACAATTTTGGGTCAATTTTGGAGGGAGAACCAAAAATACTCAGAATCTAAAATAAACGGGATCTGCCTCAAGGGGAAGGCTCAAAGACCCTTCGTTCCTCCATTTCTGAGGGGCAGGAGAGGGAAAACCAAAAATACTCAGAATCGAAAATAAATGAGATCTGCCTCAAGGGGAAGGCTCAGAGACCCTTCGTTCCCCCATTTCTGAGGGCAGGGGGGAGACGTCAATTTTGGAGGGAAAACCAAAAATACTCGGAATCGAATATAAACGAGATCTGCCTCAAGGGGAAGGCTCAGAGGCCATTCGTACCCCCATTTCTGTGGGCAGGGGAGGTGGAGGGGGAGTAAATGTAAGAGGGAAAACCACAAAAACTCAGACTTTAAAATAAACGGGATATGTATCAGGGGCAATGCTCAGCGGTCCGTCATTCCCCCATTTCTGTGGGGCAGGTGTGGGAGGGGGTCAATTTTGGAGGGAAAACCAAAAATACTCAGAATCGAAAATAAACAGAAATCTGCCTCAAGGGCAAGGCTCAGTGGCCCTTCGTTCCCCCATTTCTCGTTCCCCCATTTCTGAGGGCTGGGGAGGGGAGGGGTTAATTTTGTGGGTAAAACAAAAAATACTCAGAATCGAAAATAAACGGGATCTACCTCAAGGGGAAGGCCTGGGCTGATGTTTGCTAGTCAAAAAATTTCTCTTGGTTGGTTTGAATGTCTAAATTGCCTGTCTTTCTCTGTTTACATGTCTGATTCTTTTTGTTTTTACGTCTCGGTTGCTGTTTGCAAGTCCACGTTGGATTTTCAGGCATACGTTTTTTAGGTTTTCGTGAGTGTTTGGTCCCTGGGGTTTATTATTTGAGAAGTTAACTTTAGTATTTCGTGATTTGAAGTGCCTGAAATCATGAATTAGAATAGTTAATTAGCTGTTTGGTTTTTCAGACCTAGTTTTTTAGATTTTCGTGGGTGTTAGGTTCCGGGGATTTATTATTTGAGAAGTTAAATTTAGTATTTCATAGTTTGACTTGCCTGAAATCATGAATTAGAATATTTAATTGGCGGTTTAGGGATTCTCAGACCTATATTTTTTAGATTTTCGTGTGTTTGACTCATGGGGTTTACTATTAGAGAACTTAACTTAAGCAATTTGTGGTTTTAGGTGCTTGAAAACATTAATTAGAATATTTAATTTAGATGTTGTGGTTTTCAAAACAAGTATTTGAGATTTTTATTGGTGTTAGGTTCCGGGGATTTATTATTTGAGTTTTTTAATGTAGTAGTTTTTCAGTAAGGACACTCGATAACCTAAAAGGGTTTGATTCAAACTTTTACCTTGAGCATAGATATTGTTAGCAGAATTTCAAAAGGATCGTTTGTGAGTGCTGGTTTATCTGATGAAATAATTTAGGTCGTATGATCAATTTAATTTTTTTTTAATGCAGTAGTTTTTCAGTAAGGAACACTCGATAACCAGGGCAGCGGAGGGGGAGGGGGAGTCTAGGGAATAGTGAAAACCAAAAATGATAAGTATTGAACCTAACCGGGAACTGATTCCGGTTAAAGGCTAATATGAACGCCTGTAGTTCAATTCTGTCGGGCAGTAGAGGAAGGGTTGCAGTGTTGTAGTAAAAACCAACAATAATCAGAATCGAAAATAAATATGATCTGCATCAAGGGAAGGCTCAGAGGCCCTTCGTTCCCACATTTCTGAGGGCAGGGGAGGGGGGAGGGGGAGTGAATTTCAGAGGGAAAACCAAAAATACTCAGAATCGAAAATAAACGTGATCTGTCTCATGGGCAAAGCTCAGAGGTCCTTCGTTCCTCCATTTCTGAGGGGCAGGAGAGGGAGAGGGTCAATTTTGGAGGGAAAACCAAAAATACTCGGAATCGAAAATAAACGTGAATCTGCCTCAAGGGGGAGGCTCAGAAGCACTTCGTTCCCCCCATTTCTGAGGGCAGGGGAGGGGGGGTTAATTTTGGAGGGGAAACTAAAAATAATCAGAATTGAAAATAAACGGGATCTACCTCAAGAGGAAGGCCTGGGCTGATTTTCGCAAGTTGAAGAATTTGTCTTTGTTGGTTCGAATGTCTAAAGTGCCTGTCTTTCTCTGTATACATGTCTGATTCTTTTTGTTTGCATGTCCGGGTTGGTGTTTGCAAGTCCAAGTTGGGTTTTCAGACCTACGTTTTTTAGATTTTCATGGGTGTTTGGTTCACGGGGTTTATTATTTGAGAAGTTAACTTTAGTATTTCGTGATTTGACGTGCCTGAAATCATGAATTAGAATAGTTAATTAGCTGTTTGGGTTTTCAGACCTAGTTTTTTAGATTTTCATGGGTGTTAGGTTCCTGGGATTTATTATTTGAGAAGTTAACTTTAGTATTTCATGGTTTGACTTGCCTGAAATTATGAATTAGAATATTTAATTAACTGTTTGGGAATTTTCAGTCCTAGGATTTTTAGATTTTCGTGTGTTTTTGACTCCTGGAGTTTACTATTTTAGAAGTTAACTTTAGTAATTTTTGGTTTTACGTAATCCAAAATATAGAGTATAAGATTTATGAAGCTGTAGGGGTTTTCAGAACTAGCTTTTTAGATTTTCGTGAGTATTATGTTACGGGGCTTTATTATTTGTGTTTTATAATGTAGTAGTTTTTCACTAAGGAAACTTGATAACCTAAAAGTGTTTTAATCAAACTTTTACCTTCAGCATCGATATTGTTTGAAGAACTTCAAAAGGATCATTTTTGAGTGCTGGTGTATTTGCTGAAATAATTTAGGTCGTATGATCAATTAAATTTTTTTTTTAATGCAGTAGTTTTCAGTAAGGACACTCGATAACCTGGGCAGGGGAGGGGGAGGGGGAGTCAATTTCAGAGGGAAAACCAAAAATACTCAGAATCGAAAATAAACGGGATCTGTATCATGGGCAAAGCTCAGAGGTCCTTCGTTCCTCCATTTCTGAGAGGCAGGAGAGGGAGTGGGTTAATTTTGAAGGGAAAACCAAAAATACTCAGAATCGAAAATAAATATGATCTGCATCAAGGGAAGGCTCAGAGGCCCTTCGTTCCCCCATTTCTGAGGGCAGGGGAGGGGGAGGGGGAGTCAATTTCAGAGGGAAAACCAAAAACACTCAGAATCGAAAATAAACGTGATCTGTCTCATGGGCAAAGCTCAGAGGTCCTTCGTTCCTCCATTTCGGAGGGGCAGGAGAGGGAGAGGGTCAATTTTGGAGGGAAAACCAAAAATACTCAGAATCGAAAATAAACGGGAATCCCCACCAAAGCGAAGGCTCAGATGCCCAGCGTCCCCACATGTATGCGGGCAGGGGAGGGGGGGGGTTTAATTTTGGGGGAAAAAATAAAAATACTCAGAATCGAAAATAAACGGGCCCTACCTCACGGGGCCGGCCGGGGCGGATGTTTGCAAGTTGAAGAATTTGTCTTTGTTGGTTTGAATGTCTAAAGTGCCTGTCTTTCTCTGTTTACATGTCTGATTCTTTTTGTTTGCATGTCCGGGCTGGTGTTTGCATGTCCAAGTTGGGTTTTCAGACCTACAGTTATTAGGATTTTTTGGGAGTCTCGTTCCAGTTCCTTGTTTATTGAGAAGCGGGCGTGACCGGATAATGATCTTACGTGCCTTAAATCGCGAGCTAGAATGGTTGATTAGACGTTCAAGTATTCAGACCTAGTTTTTTTAGATTTTAGTGTGGGTTTTATTCCGGCGGTTTATTATTTGAGAAGTTAACTTTAGTATTTCATAGTTTGACTTGTCTGAAATCATGAATTAGAATATTTAATTAGCTGTTTGGGGATTTTCAGACCTAGGTTTTTTAGATTTTTGTGTGTGTTTGACTCCTGGGGTTTATTATTTGAGAAGTTAACTTTAGTATTTAGTGCTTTTACGTGCCTGAAATCATGAATTAGAATATTTAATTAGCTGTTTGGGTTTTCAGACCTAGTTTTTTAGATTTTCGTGGGTGTTAGGTTCCTGGGATTTATTATTTGTGTTTTTTAATGTAGTAGTTTTTTACTAAGGACACTCGATAACCTAAAAGGGTTTTATTTAAACTTTTACCTTGAGTATCGATATTGTTTGCAGAATTTCAAAAGGATCATTTATGAGTGCTGGTGTATCTGCTGAATTAATTTAGGTCGTATGATCAATTAAATTTTTTTTTTAATGCAGTATTTTTTCAGTAAGGACCACTCGATAACCTGGGCAGGGGAGGGGCAGGGGGAGCCATGGTATTCTTTAAAACAAAAACTACTCGAAATCATAAAGAAAAATGATATACCCGATGGGCAAGGCTAATAGGTCCTCCGGTCCTAAATTTATTATGGGACAGAGAGTGACGGGTTAAAGTTTGTAGAGAAAACAAAAATAATCAGAATCGAAAATGAACAGGACTCTATACAATGGGGATGGCTCAGAGGTCCTTTGGTCCCACTTTTTTGTGGGCTGGGGTGGGAGGGGTTTAATTTTGGAGGGAAAACTAAAAAGACTCAGAATCGAAAATAAACGGGATCTACCTCAAGGGGAAGGCCTGGGCTGATGTTTGCAAGTCGAAGAATTTGTCTTTGTTGGTTTGAATGTCTAAAGTGCCTGTCTTTCTCTGTTTACATGTCTGATTCTTTTTGTTTGCATGTCCGGGTTGGTGTTTGCAAGTCCAAGTTGTAATTTAGGTTATATGATCAATTTAATTTTTTTTAATGTAGTAGTTTTTCAGTAAGGAAACTCGATAACCTAAAAGGGTTTGATTCAAACTTTTACCTTGAGCATCGATATTGTTAGCAGAATTTCAAAAGGATTGTTTGTGAGTGCTGGCGTATCTGATGAAATAATTTAGGTCGTATGATCAATTTACTTTTTTTTTTAATGCAGTAGTTTTTTAGTAAGGACACTCGATAACCTAAAAGTGTTTGATTCAAACTTTTACCTTGAGAATCGATGTTGTTAGAAGAATTTCTTTTAAAAGAGCTTTAAGGGGTTTGAGAGATTTTTTTTCTGTTCGGCATAGATGAAAGGTCCAAAACCTCACTTAAACTAAGAGGTTACATTTTGATATTGTTTGACAATTTAATAAATTTTAAGGTTTTCTTTAGTTTCAAAATGTTTTTGTCAGTCACCCTCTTTAATCATTCACAAACAATACTGAAGAAAACCAATTTCCACTGTTTATCGGCATTAAATTGTTAAGAAGGCTATTATTTCATTTTTAATTTTCATGTTTTTGATTTTATATTGATGAAGAATTTAAACACAAGTTCAAATTGTTATTTATTTTTGTTCGGCATAGATAAACGGTCCAATACCTCAGTTAAACTTAGAGGTTACATTTTTATTTTGTTTTACAATTTACTAAATTTTAAGGTTTTCTTTAGCTACGAAATGTTTTTTGTCAGTCACCCTCTTTAATTATTCACAAACAATACTGAAGAAAACCGATTTCCACTGTTTATCGACATTAAGTTGTTAAGAAGGTTATTATTTCATTGAAATACGCACTTACATTTTTAATTTTCATGTTTTTGATTTTATGCAGATGAAGAATTTAAACACAACTTCAACTAATTATTTTTTTTGTTCAGCATGGACGAAACGTCTAATACCTCAGTTATACTAAGAGGTTACATTTTGACATGGTTTGACAATTTACTAAATTTTAAGATTTTCTTATGCGAGAGTTGGAACACACACACACAAACACACACAGACACACACACAAACATACACACATGTTACCAAATTTCACATTATTGCACAGAAATACCAAAATCATAGGTTAGGTTAGCCTATGTACGCGCTTAGAATAGTTAATTAGCTGTTTAAGTTTTCAGACCTAGTTTTTTAGATTTTCGTGGGTGTTAGGTTCCTGGGATTTATTATTTGAGAAGTTAATTTTAGTATTTCATAGTTTGACTTGGCTGAAATCATGAATTAGAATATTTAATTGGCTGTTTGGGGATTTTCAGACCTAGGTTTTTTAGATTTTCGTGTGTGTTTGACTCTGGGGGTTTATTATTTGAGAAGTTAACTTTATTATTTTTTGGTTTTACGTGCCTGAAATCATTAATTAGAATAGTTAATTAGCTGTTTGGGTTTTCAGACCTAGTTTTTTAGATTTTCGTGGGCGTTAGGCTCCTGGGATTTATTATTTGAGTTTTTTAATGTAGTAGTTTTTCAGTAAGGACACTCGATAACCTAAGAGGGGTTTGATTCAAACTTTTACCTTGAGCATCGATGTTGTTAGCAGAATTTCAAAAGGGTCGTTTGTGAGTGCTGGCGTATCTGATGAAATAATTTAGGTCATATGATCAATTTAATTTTTTTTAATGCAGTAGTTTTTCAGTAAGGACACTCGATATTATAAAAGTGTTTGATTCAAACTTTTATCTTGAAAATCGGATTTCTTAGAAGAATTTCAAAAGGATCGTTTTTGAGTGCTGGCGTATCTGATCAAATAATTTAGGTCATATGATCAATTTAATTTTGTTTAATTTAGTAGTTTTTCAGTAAGGACACTCGATATCCTAAAAGTGTTTGATTTAAATTTTTACCTTGAGCATCGATATTGTTAGCAAAATTTCAGAAGGGTAGTTTGTGAGTGCTTGCGTATCTTATAAAATAATTTAGGTCTTTTGATCAATTTAATTTTTTTTAATGTAGTAGTTTTTCAGTAAGGACACTCGATAACCTAAAAGTGTTTGATTCAATCTTTTAACTTGAGAATCTATGTTGTTTGAAGAATTTCTTTTAAAAGAGCTTTAAGGGGTTTGAGAGATTTTTTTCTGTTCAGCATAGATGAAAGGTCTAATGCCTCAGTTAAGCTAAGAGGTTAAACTTTGATATTGTTTGACAATTTACTAAATTTTAAGGTTTTCTTTAGTTTCAAAATGTTTTTGTCAGTCAACATCTTTAATTATTCACAAACTACACTGAAGAAAACAAATTTCCACTGTATATCGACATTAAGTTGTTAAGTAGGCTATTATTTCATTTAAATACGCATTTACATTTTAATTTTCATGTTTTTGATTTATGTTGATGAAGAATTTAAACACATCTTCAACTAGTTTTTTTTGTTCGGCATGGATGAAAGGTTCAATACCTCAGTTAAACTAAGAGGTTACATTTTGACATCGTTTGACAATTTACTAAATTTTAAGGTTTTGTTATGCAAGAGTCGGAACACACACACACACACACAAACACACACAGACACACATACAAACATACACACATGTTACCAAATTCCAAAATATTGCACAGAAATACCAAAACCATAGGTTAGGTTAGCCTATGTACGCGTGCGTGCATAGGCTTTCCCTCCAAAATTTACGTCTCTCCCCTGCTCTCAGATCTGGGAAAACAATGGGCTTCTGAGCCGGCCGATTGATGTAGATATCAATTATTGTTGAGTCTGATTATTTTTGATTTTCCCTCTGAAATTGTCTACTCACTTCACCAATCCCACATACAGGGAGGACCGAAGGGCTGCTGAGCCTTACCTTTGAGGCAGACTCTATTTATTTTTAATTCTGAGTATTAATGGTTTTCCCTCCAAAATTGACCCCTCCCCTCCCTGCCCTCAGAAATGGGGGAACGAAGGGAACGTTAGATTTCCTCTTAGAATTATTTAAACTAAATACTTACCCCTGCCTCTCACAGAAAGTTCAGAAAGACGCAAAAGCCTTATTTATAGTCGACTCTCGTGGAACTCAAGCCCCATTTAACTCAACCCCCCTGCAACTGAACCCTCCATGTAACTGAACCCCCTTATAACCGAAACCCTGTACAACTGAACCCTCGTGCAACTGAACCCTCGTGCTACTGAACCCTCGTGCAACTCGACCCAATTTAACTAAACCCCCGAGTAACTGTACCCCCTTTAACTGAACCCTCGTGCAACGCAACCCTCCATGCAACCCATCTCCCTCAAAACACTTTTCAGCCATTTCTTGTTAATTTTTTTTTATTTCTAAACTATTTCAAATTGACAATACTCTCCAAAAGATCACTTGTGTATTATACAGTACACAATCACCCCATCTCCTCCAATTCGCAAATCCCATTACCCCTTCTTTTTTTTGCAAATGTTAATCAAACATTTCCGATTCGTCGTTAGGCATTTTTCATAGACTGATGTTGTTTCAAATTTATAACAGATTACCTGAGTTAACAACTCCTTCGGGGTTACCTTAACTGCTAATCAGTTTAATCCTTTTTTTCTTCCACTGATACAATCCAATCACTAATTAGAATCATTCACACTCCTATTATTCAAAACATTAATTAATATCGTTCATTGTCTACGTAAATTGAATTATAGGCAATACTGGTTTAGAAAAACTAGAATAGTGACATAATTTCATAATCCTTTTTTTTCTCCACCTTCATACAATCCAATCACTAATTAGAATCACTCACGCTCCTATTATTCAAAACATTAATTAATATCGTTCATTTTCTACGTAAATTAAGTTATAGGCAATACTGGTTTAGAAAAACTAGAATAGTGACATAATTCCATAATCTTTTTTTCTCCCCCTTCATACAATCCAATCACTAATTAGAATCATTCACACTCCTATTATTCAAAACATTAATTAATATCGTTCATTGTCTACGTAAATTAAGTTATAGGCAATACTGGTTTAGAAAAACTGGAATAGTGACATAATTTCACTTTATCGACCCTCAAATTCCATTATGTGAGGGAGCTCTGAATCTCTTTGAAAAGGTGTAGAGGCGCGATAGAATAACATAGAAATTGCTGTATGTCTCGTAAAAGTATAACCTTGATTATTACTCTCATCAAAGGCTACGAACCTGAGAAAATTTACCTGATTTTTTAAAGAGGGGGAAACATCCCCTACAAGTGAAAGAATTTTAATGAAAATCACACCGTCAGATTCAGCGTATCAGAAAACCCTATTACATAGTTTTCAAGCTCATGTCTGCAAAAATCAGCAACTTTGTATTTGTTGCCAGAAGAAAAATATACGAATATAGAAGTTCGTTATGTAAGTTAATTTGTAAATTACGTCAGAACCAAATTTAGAGACAGCCATTTAACAAAAGAAAAGTAAAATTTAGGCAAATTTTGTTTACTTATTCAATGACGGTGAACCAAAATAAAAGCTGCATTAACTAAAAAACGATCAGGAATTAAATAAAAAAAACAAGTTTTTTAAACTGAAAGTAAGGAGCGACATTAAAACTTAAAACGAACAGAAAGTATTCCGTATATGAAAGGGGCTGTCCCCTCCTCAACGCCTCCGTCTTTGGCACTAAAGTTTGACTCTGTCTCACAACTTTATTCTTTAAAACAATAAAAACTTTAGCGTAAAGAGCGAGGCGTTGAGGAGGGGACAGCCCCTTTCATATACGGAATAATTTCTGTTCGTTTTAAGTTTTAATGTCGCTCCTTACTTTCATTTAAAAAACTTGTTTTTTTTATTTAATTTTAAGTAGGTCCAGGTTTTTGTCCAAAATTTAAATTACAATCGAACACTAAGTCTTAAGCAGATTAAATAAAAAAAAACAGTTTTTTTTTAACTGAAAGTAATATGCGACATTAAAACTTGAAACGAACAGAAATTATTCCGTATATGAAAGGGGCTGTCCCCTCCTCAAAGCCTCGCTCTTTACGCTAAAGTTAGAATCTTTCTCAAAACTCTGTTTTTTACAACAATAAAAAACTTTAGCGTAAAGAGCGAGGCGTTGAGGAGGGCACAGCCCGTTTCATATATGGAATAATTTCTGTTCGTTTTAAGTTTTGATATCGCTCCTTACTTTCAGTTAAGCAAAACTTTTTTTTTTATTTAATTTCTGAACGTTTTTGAATTAATGCAGCTTTAATGTTGGCTCACCGTACATGCATAATTAAAACGAAATTTGCATATTGATTTTCTTTTTTTGGCTAAATGGCTTTCTCGAAATTTTGATCTGACGTAACTTACGAATTAACTTATGTAACGAACTTATATATTCGTATATTTTTATTACGTATATTAGGGAGTTCGCCCTGTAGTTAATACCTCGCTCTTTACGCTAAACTTTGAATTTTGCTCGAATCCCAAACCCCTGAATCACAAAGGCAGGTTAATTAGAATAGATAGCTCTTTTGAAAGTACTAAAAAAGAAACTTTAGCGTAAAGAGCGAGGTATTGACTTGGGGGCGAACCACCTCATATACGTAATAATTTCTGTTCGTTTTAAGGTTTAATGTTGCTTCTTACTTTCAGTTGAAAAAACCGTTGTTTTTTTAAAATTTAAATTCTGATCGTTTTTTAAATAATGCTGGGAAATCTGGCGCTCCCTTCATAGAAATGTCCCTTACCCCAAGGAAACATCATCCACAGAAAGATTCTCCCGCGTAACCCCTTCCTCCAGCCCCCCCACCAGAAAAAAATCCTTCCTGAAAATATCTGTATACTTCCCAATAACCAATACTATATGTAAAGAATGGGCAAAGCTCATAACTTGCAGCCCTTCCCCCGGGAACTGCGGGGGATTAAGTCATCCTCAAGGACAAATTTATTAGATTTTCGACTATGCTGAACAAAATAGTTATCTCAAAATTTTAATTGGGTCACTTAGGGGAAAAAATGAGCATGGAAGGGGGCCAAGTTGCCCTCCAATTTTTTTGGTCACTTAAAAAGGGCACTAGAACTTCTAATTTCCGTTCAAATGAGCCCTCTTACGATATATTAGTTTTAATGTCGCTCCTTACTTTCAGTTAAAAAAAAAACTTGTTTTTTTATTTAATTTCTGAACGGGAAATCCTGCGCCCCCTTCATAGAAATGTCCCTTACCCCAAGGAAACATCCTCCAAAGAAAGATTCTCCCGCGTAACCCCCTCCTCCAGCCCCCTCCCAGGAAAAAAATCTCCCTGAAAACGTCTGTATACTTCCCAATAACCAATACTATTTCTAAACAATGGGTAAAGCTCATAACTTGCAGCCCTTCCCCGGGGAACTGTGGGGGGATTAAGTCATCCCCAAAGACCTATTTATTAGATTGTTGACTATGCTGAACAAAATGGCTATCTCAAAATTTTAATTTGGTGACTTCGGGAAAAAATGAGCGTGGGAGGGAGCCAAGTTGCCCTCCATTTTTTTGGTCACTTAAAAAGGGCACTAGAACTTTTAATGTCTGTTCAAATGAGCCCTCTTACGATATTCTAGCCCTCTTACGATATTCAAGGATCGATACGATCACCCCTGAAAAAAAAAAAAAAAAAAAAAAAAAAAAAAAAAAAAACACGCTACCGTGATCTTTCTTCTGACAAGAAATACAAAATTCCACATTTTTGCAGACAGGAGCTTGAAACTTCTATAGTAGGGTTTCCTAATACGCTGAATCCGATGGTGTGATTTGCATAAACGAAAATCACATTTATATTTCAAAATTTCTATGACATTTAGGGGGTGTTTCCTCCTTTTTTCGTAAATAAGGCAAATGTTCTCAGGCGCGTAACTTTTGATGAGTAAGACTAAACTTGATGAAACTTATATATTTGAAATCAGCAGAAAAATTTTATTCTTTTGATATATCTATTGTCATCAAAATTCCATTTTTTTAAATTTCGGTTACTATTGAGCCGGGACGCTCCTTACTTACAGTTCGTTACCACGAACTGTTTGAAAATTTTAAAATTAGGGCGGTACAGTCAATTTATCCAATTTATGTTCATTCATTGACGGGCAGCCAACAATAGGCCAACACACTTCTTTTCCATGATTTTCCATATTCTGATCTCTTTCCTTTAGTTTCCTCATAAGTACTTTTTAGTCCCATCTTTCTAGGGAGGCAATATCCTTTCCCTCCTGTGGGCACCCATGGGTTATCCCTGGAGACATAGTTATTAGAGATTTCAACTATGCTAAACCAAATGACCAAATTTCATTAGATAGCTTTATAGGGAAAGGGGCATGGAGGGGCGTTAGTACCTCCAATCTTTTTATTCACTAATAGGAACAGTAGGACTTTTAACTTCTGTTAGAAGAAACCCTCTCTTGATCTTCTTGGACCATTGGTTTGATACCCGTACCCCTTTTGATAAGTAAAATTAAACCTAACGAGTTATATATATATATATATATATATATATATATATATATATATATATATATATATATATATATATATATATTGTTTAAAGTGAGCTCATAGATATCCTTCTGCCTATTTATCTATAAATTTAAAGTAAAAAATAACTAGAACACTTTAATCGACAAAGTCGCTCCAAACTTTTTTTAGTATAGTTCTTGATGTGTGAATGGGAAAATGAACATATGGTTAAAATAACCCTGGGAGGAAGAACTGATTAACAAAGTATTTATGTGGTTCTTATGCTGTGCTCTTATTGCTTAAATTTATAAATTTTTATCATTCATGTCACTATCTCTAAAGAAGTGAGAGTATTCTGCATGTTAAGAAGTGAAACTCTGTCGCTGTCATTTGCACAGAAATAGCACACAAGATATCATTCAATACAAACTGCAAGATTTTTGACGTCATTTACGTCTTTTCTATGGTTTTTAATACATGTCGAAGCCCCTGAAATCGTTTAAATAGAGTTTTAGAAGGATCACAAAGAAACAGAGAGGCAGCTCACGAAAAAACCTGTTGATGACCCTTTTGTTCCCAGAGTAATCTCATGAAAAGGAGGGTCTTTGCAAGGCAAGATTTGCATAAGCTTAACAGGGCTTCCTTGAACATTTTCCCCCCATACATATGAGCCAGTAAAGAGGAGGAGGAAAAAAATTGACAAAAATATTGTGCACAATTTCCACAATTGAATTTGCAAAAATTGTGCCCAAATTGGCACAAATTGGCACAATTAACTTTGGCACTCAAAAACTTTGCGTGCTTTTTACTGTCGTGATTTCTCACACAAGCAAAACAATGAGGAGGAATTTTGCTGTTTCGTTCTTTTATTGGCTCTAGTCTTAAAGATAATGTTCTGAATCAGTTCTAAAATGTTTTAAAAGGAGAGATCATTTTTTTCCCCTAGAAATAAGAGAAATATGATTGGCTTACAAAATTACGTCCCAGATGGAAGCCATCAAAATTAAAGCACAGTTTCTACTCTTGAATTAAAGGAAATAGACATTTCTAGTTCCCTTTGGTAAGATATTTTGCAGGAAGTGATAAAAATCAACTTTTTTTTACCCAACTTTTTACCAAAAATCAGGTTCCCAGGAATTCTCTAGATCACCTAGAACACAATATAACTACTTTGTTCCCACACAAATCAGGTCAGTGACTAACAGCTAAGAATATATGTCAATAAAGGAATTTATTGATTGTGCAATTGATTTTCAGAGAACCTCAGTAATTTTTAGGATGAACATGGATAAGTTGCCAAAAATTAGGAGGCTGCCAGCAACAGTCATAGTAGAAATGATAATTTCATGTTTTCAAAACCAAGGGAAAACTACAACATTATACATTTGCAGTTTATGTAAATGTCCCCTTTTTACCATGTGTGAAATGGTAAAAAGGAAGAGGTTTGTCAATCAATAGCATTCCTTAATTTCAAATTTTGGGCTTCTTTCCACAAAATGTTCAAGGAAGCCCTGTTAAGCTTATGCAAATCTTGCCTTGCAAAGACCCTCCTTTTTCATGAGATTACTCTGGGAACAAAAGGGTCATCAACAGGAATCATATTAGCTTCCTTCCTGATGAAAAAGACTGTGTGGAACGAATTGAAAATGAAGAAAAGGAAATACAGCCTTAGCGGATTGACGATTTTTAAGAGGGGCAGTTTGTATTTGTTCTTTTTTAATATTAAACATTGTACGCATACATTTTATACAAAGACTTCAATTGTAACAAATACACCTTCACAGAGGAGTATAATGGAAGGAGAGAGTCCCCCAGAGAGAGATTAAAGAACCTAAGCTCAGGATAAATATATATTGGTCATGCTTTTTTTTATATTATTAATAGCTGAAATTATATTCTTTCAATTTAAGACCTTGGATACTAAGAATGAGAATAAGCTGAAAGTAAATAAACTGCATAGGATTAGATTGTGTGGATCCGACAATATCTATTTGTTATTATAAACACTTTTCACAAGAATCTTAAGATGTATTTTTTCGTCGAAGAGCTTTCCAGCCTAATAAAATATAAAAAAAATGTGGGAAGGATATCATTTACTAAACTAGTATAAAGACATGGTTCTATGTCACTGTTCAATAAGTGGGTCGAATATTATGTAATAAGCCTATTCTGATATGATATGGATTGGTATACGTTTTAGAATGTGCTTTGTTCTCCAGGTTAGGCAAAACACTATCCCTACTAGTTACTACCTATTTGCTCCTGGGTCTACTTCACATAAATATTAGTTTGACTTATTAACAATTGATGCCAAGGACTTGGAAGCTGTAAAATAGTGTAAGTGTTACCAAACAGATCATAAGGTATATTAACTTCATTGAAATAGATGAAATCAAATTGAAAGATAAAAAGAAAAGAAAAAAAAGAGGTGTCGTGTTTACATGGTATTTTTTGCCAGATTGTAATTATAGGGCTTAATTAGTGTATGCGAATGGACAGCAGGTTAGGTTAGGTTGTTTTGATTGTTTTTTTTTGTGTGAAGAGGAATATTTGAGCGCCTACAGGGAAAATGTATACGCATAATTACTATATGAGTAAAGTAAATAAAGGTAATTGGGTAAAAATAAGAAGTTCAATATTGCACTTAAGCTTCCACAGCCCCTAAATCTTTTTAGGGGGTATGGGAGAAGAGGGTGATATATCTCTTAACAGCCAAATGTCTCTAAAAACAGTTACAGGTTTAATCGAATTCGCAAATGTAAATAATATGAGATTTAGTCATTGGCGATAGACCCCGGTGCCGCGCCAATGAGGAAAGACCGACGG